>NC_079389.1:20031144-20331144 GCF_029220125.1 Pseudoliparis swirei
TCAACAAACAAACATAAAGTACCTCACACTTAAACTTGGGAAACAATATTAATTCTAATAATTTTCTGGAGGTTTTAATTGCTGGGGTCAAATTGACCCAGAGGGTAAAATATGTTAGTACATGTAAAGGTAACAGGAGGGTTAAACAGAACATTTTTAAACGACCCGCGCTGAATTGCGTGACATATCAGTGTCGTGGGAAAACACCGAACACATCAAGAAAATACTTGATCAGATCTCAGCGAGAGGTTTTTGGTGACCGTTAGAAGAACCATATACCGCCGCCTCTCTGCTCATGCACAGTTTTGCAGTCTGAAACAACTCCACAAGTCTTTGAGCCAATTGGCTTCCCAGTTTTGCCCCACGATGTCATGGAAATGTAACCGAAAAGACGAAAGTAAAAAAAAAAAAAAAAAAGCATTCTCTCCGGGCATCGAAAACAAATTTGGTTCGGGTGTAAATTGCGGTTTTGACACGTTCATTCACAAATGTTCCGGAAGGGCTTCGGCTGATTTGGAGAAGTGATCCCACGGCCTCCATCTCTTTCTCAGCGCTTGATCACTGGCCTGCATGTGTCCAGCCATGTTAGCAGGACAACACATAGATATGCCTACTATCAACTACGCCATGGCCCTGCTGAGACTCCGCCCACTCCTCCTCTCTACCTCCATCTGCCTGATGGATCAGGAGGTCTGGATCGTGGAATATGCCGACTACCAACTGTTCATCCACTCTGTGGTATTCATTGTGCTGTTCCTGTGTTTTAATGTGTGTAATGATTCCTTCTGGTCACATGACATCTATTGTTCTGTCCATCATGGAGAGGGATCCTCCTCTGTTCTCTCCTGAAGGGTTCTTACCTTTTTTTCCCCTGAAGGGTTATTTGGGAGTTTTTCCTGATCCGATGTGAGGTCAAAGGTCAGGGAGGTCTATGTGTACAGATTGTAAAGCACTCTGAGACAAATTTATAATTTGTGAAAATGGGCGATACAAATAAACTGAATTGAATTGAAATTTAATTTAATTTAATTCAACTCTGAAATACAAATGTGTATAAACCTCAAGACATCAGTGGCGTCTTCTAATGAGTCGCTCTTCTGATGCGCTTGTTTATCTGGAAGTGACAAGTGGGTCAGAAGGCCAGGGATCATCACACACACGAGTGTAAACACACTTGAGCCCCCCCAATCTTTTTTTAGTTTTATTTGAAATCAATGGATAGAAGTGCGTCATAAATATTGATTTTAAAAAAGGAGCTGACTTTTATGGTCAGATTCTCAACACGTGAGCTGGATTCTTTTGGACTCTTCAAATCCTCTCCACTTGTTTTAACCCTCCTGTTACCTTTGGGGTCAATTTGACCCCATTCAATATTTAACGTCTCTCAAAAAATGATTGACATCATGTTTTTTGCTTCATATTTCATGACTTTTCCTAATTTATTGGAGACGACTGGAAAAACCTAACATTCACATGATGATATGTTTTCACTGTCCTGAACACAACTTGTACGCATCGGTGTTCTTTGGGGTCAATTTGACCCCAGGCTGTTTTTCACTGTGTAAAACATATTGGAAAATATCAACTTTTTAATTTATTTAAAGGGCTATTTAGGTAGTCAAGAAACACACATAAAGTACCTCACACTTAAACTTTGGGAAACAATATTAATTCTAATAATTTTCTGGAGGTTTTAATTGCTGGGGTCAAATTGACCCCGAGGGTAAAAGATGTTAGTACAATTGAAGGTAACAGGAGGGTTAATGTCCAGCTTTCAAACAAGTCCTCACAAGTATCGCAACACACACACATGCACCAGTGTAGCACCAGCATGTCTGGCCCGGGCCACGCCCTTCCCTCTCTCCCCTGCTGTCTCGTTGGGCGGTGTTGAATTTCCTCCCGCACGCAAAAACCTGCCCGGTACCAAAGATGTCATTGGCTATCTCGGCAAGTAACTGCCACTCCATCGCCACCTCATTGGTCACTGGGGAGCTCAGGGCATCCGTGATAGGCCGGAGATGCTCTCCACTGGTTTTGGATGGGGGGGGTGGGGTGGTATTGATAGCTGGCAGAGGGCTCGGCGCGGTGCAAGGTGGATTCATGCATCGATCCAAGAAGACAGAGCGGCACACAGAAGGTTTTTGATCTTTAGGTCAGATACCAAGCACACATAGAGAATTTATTTGGGTTAATTTTTAGTTAAAAAAAATATTTTATACCATGTTTATAAAATGAATATAGCAATTAAAAGAGAACTGCGTTCCCTTCCTTTAGCCGCTTTATCTTGCTGAAGCCTCCACATGTAAAACTCATGCTGCAGTGAGCCTGCACCCCGCACTCCGGCTCCATATTGCATGGAGGAACATATTTAGTTTGCTCTTTTCATGTCACGTTGTTGGGTTTACTACCGTTTGAGTGTAAACTGCTCTGTTGTTGTTGTTGTTTGGAGAAATAATCCGATTGCACTAATGCTCTCGTTTTCACGCGACAACCCCACGGATGCAGGGGCTTTTATTTTCCCGCGCTCGTCTTTTAAAGGCCTCGACCACTTCACGGGGTTATTCAGATTGGATGCAACATAAAGGGCCACAACCGTTCCTACTTCTGGATCGGGCACGTGTCGTCATGTCAGAACTATAAGTCAAAGCCCCCTCCTGCACCTTTTGTAGGGCTCCTGCCCGTCAGGGTTGCCAGGTCTGTGTGACAAAACCAGCCCAATGGCCAATAAAACCAGCCCAAAACCAGCCCAATGGCCAATAAAACCAGCCCAATGGCTAATAAAACCAGCCCAAAACCAGCCCAATGGCCAATAAAACCAGCCCAAAACCAGCCCAATGGCTAATAAAACCAGCCCAAAACCAGCCCAATGGCCAATAAAACCAGCCCAATGGCCAATAAAACCAGCCCAAAACCAGCCCAATGGCCAATAAAACCAGCCCAAAACCAGCCCAATGGCCAATAAAACCACCCCAAAACCAGCCCAATGGCCAATAAAACCACCCCAAAACCAGCCCAATGGCTAATAAAGCCAGCCCAATATCAGAACTCAAAATATGCCCGTGCCAAACCATATACACTGCTTTTAAAGTGTGTGTATGTGGGCGTGTCCCATGTCCATGTGTGTACGTGCTGATCTGGAGTCAGTTTGGTAGGATTTGGGTATAAATAAATTATTTCATTTAAAATATGGATTTTTATTTCAAGATATTCATGTAATTTGCATGCAAAATAGGTCGACCCGAACCAGCAGACACAAAATTCAACCCGCGGCAACACTTCAAAAGTAGCCCAATTCCGCGGGGAAACCGCGGACCTGGCAACACTGCTGCCCGTGACCTTTTTGTTTGTGCAGTGTCTCCGTTGATTGTAACAAATGCCACACGGCGTGCGTGTTGTGGGCCGTGGCGTTGTCTACGTCCTCTTAGATGTGCGATGGCACCGGGAATCCATCTTCCTCAGCATCACACGCAAATGAAACCTTCTCTGGGCAGCACACTGTCAGCAGTGCACTGACAGTAGGCACAATATAGATACACACACACACACACAGGCCAAGTGAAGACACACACAGACACACGGTAAGTCTGCATGCGTGTCAGCAAATCCCTGCGGCAAAACTCCTGTTGCAGGGGGATTGTTTTTGCTCTCCCCTGCCATGTTTCATCATTCTACCGGCGCGTGTGCTACTTTGTCATCGGTGCACTGTGTGTGTGTGTGGGTGGGTGTGTGTGTGTGTGTGTGTGGTGTGTGTGTGTGTGTGTGTGCAGGGCTTCTCTGAGGATGTTTGTCTGTCTGGGATTTGGCTGCTATCAAATGTTTCGGACCTTAAATGAACAAATATTCTGAGAAGGAAATTGCAGGAATTTTCTTTGATAACTCCCTCAAAATAATGTGCTCGTTTCCTCCTCTCCTACATCTCCTCTCTCCCCACCCACTCCATTTCTGGCCTCCTCATCCTCCTCCTCCTCTTCTTCCCTGCAACAGTGGACGTGAGCTCGGCAGTGCAGCCCATGCAGGTGCCCCCCACCACCACAGCCATCCTTCCAATGGACCTGCGCGTAGTGGACCACCACCCCCACCACCACCACCTCCACCACCAGCAGCAGCAGCAGCCCACCTTCGGCATGGGTCCCCAACCCCACCCGACGGCGCCGGTCTCCGCCGCTTGCCCCGCGTCCTCCGAGCCGGGCCGCGGGTCGCTCATCAGTAAGTGGGCATCTTCTCCCGGTCGTCGTGTTAAACGTTGCAGACGGAGGTCTGGACTCGAACGTCTTTTTGGAAATGTCCCACAGATCAGCCGGAGCAGCTGCAGCAGGAGCTGGTGACGCTCAAACACAAGCAGCAGCTCCAGCGGCAGCTCCTGATCGCCGAGTTCCAGCGGCAGCACGAGCAGCTGTCGCGGCAACACGAGGTCCAGCTGCAGGAGCACGTCAAGGTGAGTCCTCCGCTCCTCGGACGCCGTGCGACCGCACTCAGCACAAATGCTCAAGGGTGGGGAGGAAGCTGCGAGTGTAACCGGATCTGGTGGCAGCGTTGTGCTGCTTAGTCATCCCCACGGGAACCTCGCGGCCCCAGGACACCTTGTAGTGTGTGTGTGCATTTTGGTTGTTGATTCACTGGCGTTTCCACGACGATAGAGTCGGCCAATGGGGACGATCGACCCGGTGGGGAAACGCATAACGGTTGTGTGTTCTCCAGTCGGCGTTGAGCATCGTGGATTCCGCCCGGCGACCTTTTTAAAGTGGCCCGCGTTTCAAACCTCCGATTGGTCGCCTTGTCCAAAAAGCAACGTCTTCTCAATGTGCTCAAACCCACTCTTCTCTGTCTCCTTTTGCTCTCTTCCTCCTTTAGTCGTGTCTCTCTCTCCACCAGCACCAGCAGGATTTACTGGCGCTGAAGCACCAACAGGAGCTGCTGGAGCACCAGAGGAAGATGGAGCAGCAGCGTCTGGAGCAGGAGATGGAGAAGCAGCAGCGGGAACACAAACTCCTGCAGCTCAAAAACAAGGCGAGGGGGCAGGAGAGTGAGTACTGACCTCGATGGCCCACGCCGTCGCCGCACAGCCAAAGGTTGTCGGACGTGACGGAAATGAGCAGTGACCCGAAGGAGATCAGTCATCTATTCCCTTTCCATCCCCTGAATGGTCGTAACTGTGTAGTTACTGTTGTATGTCACAGGATCACGGCAGGTGTCGGAGACACGCGGCCCCTCTGTCGCAGCACCTGTCCCTCTCGCCCCGCTGTCAGAACAGCCTGACCTTGCACATTCACCACGGGGCGATTTCAGAATAAGAGCGCCAAGACGAGGCGAGAGGAGCAAGGCATCGAAGGGGCAAACATGCCCTCGTTTTTTTTTCTTTTTTCCCCGAGATGGATTCGGGGGGGGGGGGGGGGTTGAAAATGGGGATGGATGTTTACGATGGACAGAGGGGTAATACTTCTACAGTTCCCCTTTGATATTCATCATTAGGATGTGAGCGCACTGATGGCACCATTACTGTTGGGAGTGATGCCGGCTGGCCCTGCCTCAGCATTCATACTCAAATGACCTTTGACACGATTGCATTTTTTATTTGATTTTGTCGTGGCAGGAGGAAATGTGTGTGGCTGTTCTTTGAGCTAATTGCTTTTCTTGTTCCTGTAATTGTTTCATACACACAGAAGGCGAAAGGAAACACGACGTTCAGCGCCTTGAATTGCCTCCATATAAACTGGCCCTACTCCATATATTACTCCGTGTTTGTACTTATAAGAGGACTTGAAGGGATCTAAACATGCGGTAAAGGGGCTTTTTAAATTGGAAATGTCTGCTAAGGAGAAAATGACTCGATCTTAATACTTAAATAAAATAAATAAATACATTTAAAAAAAAAAAATCAATAAATAAATTGGAAATGTCTGCTAAGGAGAAAATGACTCCATCTTAAAACTTCAAAGTTCCCATTAGTACGAGAAATGCACGCGTGACGACAGACTTCTCATCGTGAATTCATGTGGTAAAGTTATTCACTCATTGAGTTTTAAAATGCTGCGAACTGTTGTATCTCTTCTTCTTTTTTTTATTAGCGCCCGGCGTCTACGACGTTGTATCTCACAAACATTTCAGCACGAATCCATTCCAATATTCTTAACGGCAGAAGCTCGATCTTCCGTCGGCGAAGTCTATTTCCCCAACCGGTCTCCTCTGCCTCCAGTTTGACGTCTGTGGAAAGAAGCATCGGGTTCGTAAACAGAGGAAGCTTTGTTAAGTACCGCAATAAATCGCGTGGAAGGCAGTCTCATAAAAGCCAATTTCCTTCAGTGGCAAAGCGGACATATCGGGATGTCAGCACTTCCAGCTGCAGCGTGATTTAATGAGCGTGTATTAGCCGCTGTGGCGTTCGCGTACTGTATTTATACCGCTCTCGCTCTCGAGCTCGACGCATCACCTGCCATCGCTCTCGCTGTCACAGCCTGAGAATAAACACACCTTTACCGCTTTTCTTGTATTCTCAAAAACACCTATCACCCCCCCTCCCCCTTCCCTCCCCTCGCTTCTTTTCTCAGATCTCTCTCTCTCACGCTCCCTCCCTCCGCCTCTCCCTCTCCCCGGACGGGTTTGTTTGTCTGCCGCTGTGAAACGAGGGCGGTAAAATTGAGGAGAGGCCGAGAGCTGAATGAAACTCGCACGAGTTACTGAAATAACGTCACGTCTGAAGGAAGCGCTTGGCGAACGCGAGAAGACAAAGCGCACGTTCCATTTTTTGGGGTTGCTGAGTTTCACGCGTCTCTCTGCGTCTCTCTCTCTCTCTCTCTCTCTCTCTCTCTCTCTCTCTCTCTCCCCAGGTGCGGTCGCCAGCACGGAGGTCAAGATGCGACTTCAGGAGTTTGTCCTGAACAAGAAGAAAGCGCTGGCTCAGCGAAGCCTGAACCACTGTCTGCCCAGCGACCCACGCTTTTGGTATGGGTGAGTGTCACAGCCCGCCGCTACAGAAGCACTCATGGCTCGGGATGTGACTGGTGTGAATGGAGAACCTCTGCCATATTGGGTCCAAATTCCACTTTGAGAATTCCAATTCACGTACAGATTACTTGAACTCATCGCGTCACCTTTCTGTCCCGGAATGACACATGTGCATCCTTTCCACAGCGAGCCGCATTGTCACATTTCAAAATGCTAAAAACAAACTGTGAGCTCGTAAAGTTAGTCGATATCTTTAAAATACTTTAAACTGCATTTTTAAAGCAAAGGATGGACACGATCCTGTTCTTTTTTTTTTTTTCTCTCTCTTTCACACTAAATGATCTTTAAATGCTACTTTATGTTTTTGGGGGGTTTCGAAGAAGAAACATTCCACACGTGTGAAAACGTTGGCATCGGCTTGTATTCGAAGCCTTTTCTGATCTTGGCATAATAAAAAATAATAAAAAAGTCCTAAACGTAAAAGCTGCGACGATGAGTGACGTAAAAGTGTCTTTCGCAATCGTGGCAGACCTTCCGGTGTGGTGTGGGTATCCTTGCATGTGTAAGAAGTTGCCAGCGTCAACATCAGCGTCTCCGAGTCTTCGCCAGTTGCCTTGACGGTGCGGCAGAAACGTTATTACCTTCGCATTGAAAATGCGGAAGGTTATGTTTTGATCGCCGTGTATTTTTTTTAATTTTTTTATTTATGTATTTATTTATTTATTTGTATGCGTGTTACTCGCGTAACAAAAAAAGTTGTTAACCGAATCGCATGAGATTTGGTGGGATGATTGGTTATTATCCGGGGACCATTTGATTAGACTTTGGGATCGATCGGGTCAAAGGTCAAGGTCATGAGAAGGTCAAACTCTTCTTTTTACAATAGCACGGTCAATTTGTATCCAATTGGCATGCAACTAATGCCAAAATGTTCATAATTCAATGCCCAATCTTGTGATATGCGAAGGTATGCGCTCTACCGAGTGCCCGTTCTAGTTTGTATTCTTTTTTTATTCTGGCCGGTGATTGACAGCTGGCTCTCTTTGAGGTGTGTGTTTGAAGTGGGCTGAGAGAAAAGACAATGGCACCTCTCACAAGCTTTAAATATTGGACGCGGCTTTCCGCCGAGGCACTAGATGACAGAACGATCCAAAAAGCGTGCGAGGAAAAAGGTTTTTTTTGCTTTCGCCGCTGCCGGTTCTCCCATTTCTTTCCTCCCCCTACCCGTTGGCTTCCTCCTCAGTGCTTCCGTCTTTGAGCCTCGCCGCTCTTCTCATCCCGCATTTCTAACCCGTCTCCATCCCTGTCTCTGTGCATTTTTCAACCAGCTCTCAGAAGGAAGCTAGGCCTCGGCCTCTTTGCTGTCTTGTGGTGAAAAAGACGTGCAGAGGATGCTTTCAGCTCACAGTCTCGGTCCCCTCTCTCTACTCTTTGTCTATTTCCACCCACATTGTTGTCTCCTCTGCTGCGTCATTTAAAGTGTTGACCTAGGGGAGGTCTGTGGAAAAAGTAAGGTACAGTGGGAACAGTGAGATTGGCAAACAAATACATAAATACCGATGTATTAAATATATGTATTTTTCTTTTTTCTTTGGTAGAAAAACCCAGCACAGCTCTTTGGACCAGAGCTCTCCTCCTCAAACCGCGTTGTCAGCGTACACCCACCCGATGCTGGGCACATACGACTCAAAAGACGACTTCCCTCTCCGAAAAACAGGTACAGAACGGGGCCGTGGTTTTGAGGTATTGCTACTTCCTGGCTTTCATATTCCTCCACGTATTAAAAGCAGCCACCCACCGCATGTCTTGAGGGGAGCCCTAATCTTCCTTTTTCCTTTGGCATTAGCAATTGAAATGGCTTATTGGGTTTCAAAGTCAGGCACTGGAGGATTAGAAGGAGCCCCTAAAATAGTTATTTAATGAGGTCTTTTTAACCATTCTTATGTTAATAGGGGCAGGTGGTTGGAGAGCGGAGCTATGGAGCTCTACATTGGAAGTTTAGAGCAGAAGAGAAGAGTTAGGTGGAATATGTAGCTGGAGGCAGCAGCCTCTTTGGTTAGGTTAGCTTAGCATAAAAAGTGGAAGCAGGAAATTAAAAAAACATCTTGCCTGTCTCTGTTTAAAGGTAACACAATCAGCCTCTAGAGCTCATTGATACCTCAAATCACAAGTGACAATTAGTATATAGGTTAGATTAGATTAGATATTCCTTTATTAGTCCCACAGTGGGGAAATTTCAGGATCACATCAGCGGGTGCACATTAGAGCAATAATAAAAATAAAAGATAAAAATAAAACACAATAACAATACTAAATACTAATACTAAAATACTAAATATACAGAGGAAACCAAAAATAAAAATATTATATATATATATATAAATAATATATATATAATAATGATATAATAATTAACATAAATAACAAAAATATATATATAATAATTATATAATAATTTGTATTGGATTCATGGTCTTACGTCGAGTCAATGTGGACATATTCAAGGATTTGAGTCTGAAAATGACTTTCTATTCATCCTTGTGCTCCATCAGGTCTAGACGTTTTGTTAGAAAAGGAGATTTTGGAGAGCCAGTCGACTCATTCAGGGACACTCCTCCACAGACGTCATAGGTCCTACTGTTTGACTCAATTGTCATAAGAAGTGCCTAAAAGAACCCTCAGTTCCTGCCTCTTGGATGCGTCAGACTGTTGTTCCTCCGTGCCCCTGTCCAAGTCAAGTATGGCCGAGCTGTGCCGGTTCACTGAGCGCCCGGCAGCTGCCTCGGCCACCTCGGTGCTCTCACAGCCGGAGGCCAGGCCGCGTGTACTCGGCGCTGCTTCCCACCTGCTGGAGGATTTCGTCCGGCACACAACCTCGAGACGGCAAGTCTCGACTTTTTAGGGACAGTCCGATGTAACTCCGGAGTTTTCCCGGGGTGCTCAGGAATATTCCCGACTCAGTTTCACCCTTCATACTGGCACAAACACGCTTCCCCCCTTTCACGCATCGAGAAAACCTCCGGGAGAGGATTTGAAGGCATTGTTACCTTCGCATTGAAAATGCGGAAGGTTATGTTTTGATCGCCGTGTATTTATTTATTTATTTGTATGCGTGTTACTCGCATAACTCAAAAAGTATTAAACCGAATCACATGACATTTGGTGGGATGATTGGTTATTATCCGGGGACCATTTGATTAGATTTTGGGTTCGATCGGGTCAAAGGTCAAGGTCAAGGTCATGAAAAGGTCAACATCTTCTTTTTACCATAGCGCGGTCAATTCTTATCCAATTGGCATGCAACTCATCCCAAAATGTTCATAATTCAATGCCCAATCTTGTGATATGCGAAGGTATGTGCTCTACCGAGTGCCCGTTCTAGTTCTTTATGGAGAGGCGGAGAGGGAAATATGCCCACTGGAGCGAGCGCACAGCTGTTTGAGGAACTGTTGTGTCAACCCTGAGCAGACACGCCGTGGATCAGACGAGCAGACAGAGGTGACCTGTGTTCGGGAAGGAAGTGAGTGTCAGCGGTCACCCCCAGTTGTGCCCCCCCGCTGTCACACGTGACGTCTTGTCGCCTGGCGGCGTTGACCCGTTTTCTCCGACGTATGCGTGTATATCGCCGATGTACGTTGGGAAGGCGGGGCCAGGCGTGGCGTCCCAACAGGGGTTCATTGTCTGGCGTCTGAGAGGCTCTGTGATGATGGGGAACACAGAGGGCCACTTTGAATGCGGCGGCAGGAAGTCTGCAAGGCCTTCATGACAGATGCAGACTTGTCACGCTGACCCCGTTGTGTCCCTCGCTCTTTCACACACACACACACATATTCCCATACCACACTGCACTGACCATTTAAACCCTGCAGCAAGTCAGCAAACAGATTCAATTTCATACAAGATACCTTCCTTGTTGTCCTGCGACGGTCGAGCCGACGGCTTCCGGCTAACGGGGGCAACGGCGCCGACGACGGAAACTTTATCTTGACGTCGCAAATAGTTTGCTGCTAGCGATGCTCTGAACATCGTATTTAGCAACATTAACGAAATCAAACTCGTTAAAAGCCTGGTATTTTATACATCTAATTTCTTTCTTTCAATCATTTTATTTTAAGTTTTTACAAGTTACAACAGACGATCGAAAACGAATGAATAAAAATTACAAAACGACCAACTATACGAACAATCAGACGAGGAAGAAAAAAAATAAATAAGAAAAAAATAAAAACATAAATCATCAATCATCATCTTCCATATTGAGCCAACTATAAATATCATTCACAGAGTCACTTGGGGCCCAAGATTGAAGAGCCTCTTCTTATGGTTTCGGCATAGTCCTCGCCAATAAACACCTAATTTCAATTTTGAACATTACATTTTTTGCTGACACAACAAGCAATGAAAAGGCGCCATACCTGTCGGACGGGGAAATGCCAGCCAGGTGTCACGATGCTTTATGTTCACTTCATATGCCAACAGGAGAGATGGTTGTGAATGTATGTATATATAATATGCTATTTGTAGATACATTGTGTAAAAGATAAGTTAGCTTTAATGTTTGATCAATAAGTTTGATTTTAAAGAGATTCACGAACATACAAACATACCGACCTAATGCATCATCGATAGATATTTCTGGGAAGCTCCTCCTCTGAGTTTCAGCAAACTACTCTATTGATTTACATAAATCTCCCTTCCTCGAAGGAGCAGCGCGGCTTCCCCCGGCGGCACCAAGCCCGGGACTCCCGTTCGTCAAAACTGATCAATATGTTTGGTATCGGGGAACCAGCAGTGTCCTCCTCCACTCCGCCTGCATCGAAATACCGAGCTCCACTTATAGAGACTTTTAATCTGGTATTGATAACGATGCGTCATGAGATGGATGAGGACTTCCCTTGGAGTGTCGATGGCGATCTCGAACTGTGAGAAACATCCAAAGCTTTATGGCAGTGGTCCCCAAACTAAGGCCCGCCTCCACATTTGGCCCGGCCCCCTGAACAATACCAGAGAAGCATTATGATTTTTTTTCCAGTCTGTCCACACAAATCCTAGACGAGCCCCTGTCAAATAGAAGGGAATTAGGTATTAGTTATTAGTTATTTGGTTATTATTTATTTCATAAATAGTGTTATTTATTTCCTGGCTTTTTTTTCTGTGAAGATCCTGGAAAGGGTGTATTAATATTTGGTTATGTGGCTTTCTGGAAAACAATAAGCGTCTTTGAGTACTATGAAAAGCGCTATAGAAATTGTATGTATTATTATTATTACCTTCGCATTGAAAATGCGGAAGGTTATGTTTTGATCGCCGTGTATTTATTTATTTGTATGCGTGTTATTTGCAGAACTCAAAAAGTATTGAACCGAATCGCATGAAATTTGGTGGGATGATTGGTTATTATCCGGGGACCATTTGATTAGATTTTGGGATCAATCGGGTCAAAGGTCAAGGTCATGGAAAGGTCAACATCTTTTTTTTACCATAGCACGATACATTTTTGTCCAATTGGCATGCAACTAATGCCAAAATGTTCATAATTCACTGCCCAATCTTGTGATATGCGAAGGTATGCACTCTACCGAGTGCCCATTCTAGTTATTATTATTACAATACATGTTGACATTTAGGCTCCCTGTGATCATCACACTGACCCCGGCCCCCATCAGAGAAGGGAAAAGTTCTGTGGCCCTCACAGGAAAAAAGTTTGGGGACCCCTGCTTTATGGTGTCTCGCTGCGTAACAGGAGACCACGCCACGTGTCATCTCATTTTCATCCAACCACAGCATGTCAAGTGAATATGCAATTCTACCTTTGGTTCGGGGTGTCGTTACACTTCCTCGTCTCAAAAGCCAATTTTGGCTCCCCATGGCTCGTGTGGACATTTCTTCTTAAAATGGTGCCTTGTTTATAATGCCAGGACCGTGGGTCGGAGCAGCCCGGGTCATTTTCTACCTCGGCAGCAATAAGTGTCCCCAAAGACGAAGACGCGCTTGTTGCCGGAAAAGAGAGGATGTGAAGTTACAATAAAGTCCGGAAGTGGCAGGATGGCTGAATAAATGAATGAGAAAAATGCTGCTTTGGCAGTTTAGAAATGCTGATTTCTGGGCCGTCGACGGCGGAAAGCGGGACGGTGACGTGCGCCGTGACCGTCTATCTGCCAACGGTGGCTTCTGTTGTTGCACATCGGAGACAAAAAGGAACTGGGGAGACTGGCTCAACAACGAAGGAGAGAGGGAGCTCTGCCAGAGGAAAGAGAGAAGTGGGGATTTAGAGGGAGAGAGGAGGAGGAGGAGGAGGGGATGGATGGAAGAAAGGGCTCCAGTAAAGTGCCAGCATCAGCAGTAAAAACCGGTGTGTGTGTGTGTGTGTGTGTGTGTGTGTGTGTGTGTGTGTGTGTGTGTGTGTGTGTGTGTGTGTGTGTGTGTGTGTGTGTGTGTGTGTGTGTGTGTGTGTGTGTGTGTGTGTGTGTGTGTGTGTGTGTGTGTGTGTGTGTGTGTGTGTGTGTGTGTGTGTGTGTGTGTGTGTGTGTGTGTGTGCGCGCTTTTGCCCAGTAGGCATTAACACCCCTTCAAAGTCACGGCGTCCTGAGGTGAACGCCCCGTGGCGCCCGGTGAACACACCCCGACTTCACCCTCCTTCTCCTTCAACGTCCCCCTCTAACCTTCCATTCATTCTCTCTCTCCACTCTGCTTATTATCTGTCGATTTCTTAATGACTCAGGACGCACAAACGCAACCTTGAGACCCCCCTCTTCTACTCCGCCTTGTTAGTTTGCCTCGTCTTTCCTCCCCTGGCGCCGGATGGACCACAGTTTCTGTCGCAGGCGGTTTGCCGTCGAGCCCGTGTAACTTTTTTTTCCTCTTTTTTCTTTACCACGCCAGTGTTTATTATTCAGCATCGCAAGAGATGATTGTGGCCGTGTCAAAACCGTCAGACGACGACAACCCCCCCCCCGTTCAATCGGCTCAAATTGTGTCTGCGTGCACTGCGCTATCTTCTCGCGCGGCCTTTCCTTCAGCTAATGCACAGCGTTTCATCCCGACCCACTCCATCTCTCTTAACAAAGACTTTGGAAGAGTGCCCTCCACTTAGAAGAAGAAGCTCTCTTTTTTTATTTTTTTATAATTGAGTTTCATAAGTTCAGGTGCGGGTTCCCCTTTAAAATTGAAAGTGCATTTGAAAAAGTGCTCGGACATTATAAATGCACAATTGGTCATCTAATCCCCGCCGACCCGGAGGTGTATTGAGTGCTCGTACCTCTTTGAAGTACATTAAAACTCCGCGGAGCTTCATCCGACCTCGTCCAAGGCTCCAGGAAGCCAGGGGCCAAATGGTTTGCCGTGACCCCTGAATACGTCTTCTGACAATCAACCGCAACGGTCCACAAAGAGCAATCAATTGCTTCCACTCTGCTGTACTAAAAAAGTCCCCGCTCCTTCTCTGAGGCTAATGAACTTAGCGAGGTCTGTTTGATACAAGGTTGCAGAACGAGCAAAAGGTCAACCGTCGGTCAACCCCGCCCGGCTTTAACTAATTGAACGGAAGGAAGCCAGCGGAGGAGGGAATAAAGCTGCTTGTGTCTGGGCTCGTCTGGCAGAGAGAGAGAGACGCGCACCAAAGCCAGATTGTCCAGAAGAGGTCAGGTCCTACCCCTGACCTGACGAGATTCCCAGAATAAAGTCCGCGACGAGGAGGCGAGAGCCCCGAGAGATCGAGAGGCCGGGCGGGCGACGACGGCGGCCGTGTTTTAGGAATCGAAAGAGGCCGCATCGTTAAGGGCGGGGTCGAGACGAGTGCCAGTCGGCGGCCTCTTTTCTGGTTCCAACGTATTTGGTAATGGGGATAAAAAGCCTCGATTACTTTTGAGTTACACTACCGTTCAAAAGTTTGGGGTCACTTAGAAATGTCTTTATTTTTCAAAGAAAAGCACTGTTTTTTCAATAAAGATAACATTAAATTAATCAAAAATATACTCTCTACATTGTTAATGTGGTAAATGACTATTCTAGGTGGAAGTGTCTGGTTTCTAATGAAATATCTCCATAGGTGTATAGAGGCCCATTTCCATCAACTATCACTCCAGTGTTCTAATGGTACATTGTGTTTGCTAATCGCCTTAGAAGACTAATGTCTGATTAGAAAACCCTTGTGCAATTATGTTAGCACAGCTGAAAACAGTTATGCTGGTGATATAAGCTATACAACTGGCCTTCCTTTGAGCTTGAAGTTTGAAGAACAAAATTAATACTTCAAATATTAATCATTATTTCTAACCTTGTCAATGTCTTGACTACATTTTCTATACATTTTGCAACTCACTTGATAAATAAAAGTGTGAGTTTTCATGGAAAACACAAAATTGTCTGGGTGACCCCAAACTTTTGAACGGTATTGTACGTCTCAATAAGGACCGAAACGCCCCCCCCCCCCCCCCACCTTGTGAGTAGATCCCCCCCCGTCATGTCCCCGCTTCCTCTCTCCGTCTCAACAGCCTCGGAGCCCAACCTGAAGCTTCGCTCCCGGCTGAAGCAGAAGGTGACGGAGCGCCGCAGCAGCCCTCTCCTCCGCAGGAAAGACGGAGCCATCACGACCGCCAAGAAGCGGTCCCTCGACCTGGCCGGTGAGCGCCCGCGTTGCTGTATTTCCTCCGTCGGGTACCCCAAAAACGCCACTTTGACGAGTAAAAGGGATTCAAATATCCTCATGACCGCAACGACTGAATTTTGCCCGTAAACATATTTTTCTTGATTTTGTAGAAATAAAATGGAACGCTACCATCGTACAATTTTCAGTGAGGATTTTGATTTTAAAAAAACGAATCCGTACTTTAAAATACGAACACGCGGCAGCAGGAGGATCACGAAACGGGAGCATTTCATCTTTGCGATGACACGGTCGTGCGTTACAGAGTCCGCATGCAACAGCGCGCCGGGCTCGGGTCCCAGCTCCCCCAACAACAGCTCCAGTCACATCCCCAGTGAGAACGGGGTCACCGTCTCCAGCAGCGCAGGAGAGGTAACGACATCACCGCCCGCTCGGAGTGTGTGTGTGTGTGTGTGTGTGTGTGTGAAAGGTGACACCACATGTACTTTGTGACTTGACATTCTGTAAAGTTGTGTGTGTGTGTTCAGGCCTCCCTGCTTCAGAGGTTGGCTGCGAGGGAGGGTTCAGTCAGCCAGCTGTCTCTCTACACTTCCCCTTCACTGCCCAACATCACCCTGGGACTGCCAGCCACAGGGCCGGCCAGCGCTGTGAGTACAGTCGATGCTCAGTATTATGAATCTTTAATGTCGCATTACTCATCACAACCAAAGAATATTTTGTTCGCAAAACTGCTCTCATCCATTATATTTGGCATGGCGGTGCCTTCCATGTGTGCCTGTCTTTCTCCATCTCACTCCCATTCTGTCTCATTTGACCCTGGTTTGTCTCTGTCCATCTGCCTCTCCCTCTCTCTCTCTCTCTCTATCTCTCTCTCTCTCTCTCTCTCTCTCTCTCCGTAGATGGTGTCCGGACACCAAGATGGTGAGAGTCGTCTGGCGTTGCCCGCGCTACAGGGGATTGCTCTGACCCCCCCGTTCATGCCCACGGCCCACCTGCCCTCCTACTTGGCGTCTTCGGCTCTGGACCGGGACGGGGCCGGAGGGGGCCCGGCGGGTCACAACCCCCTGCTGCAACACATGGTGCTACTAGAGCAGAGCCACAATCCAATGGGTCAGTGTCCAGTGAATCTTAGTATAGAACTTACGATATATGATTTGGCTTCATCGGCTCTGTTTTCTAGAAAAAACATTTTAAATCTGTGAGTTGCAACGCTAGTATTATTATTATAATTTTTTTTTTTAGATAAACATCTCTACTTTTGAATGTAATGTCACATGGGCCGTGTCCACATCTCCTCTTTAAGGGGTGTCGTTTCTTTTTGGGACGTGAGACACATTGTTGTCATTTGTGCAAGCCCTTTTGCATTTCACTCAACAAGTTGAATTGCTGATGCGTCACACAACTTTTATGGCGACGGCCTTGTGGACCTCGAGATATCTGAGAAACTTCTTCATGAAATGTCTCCGAACTGGGCACAAACGTCCTCTTGGACTCCACGAGGAACTTATTAGAATTCGGGGGGGGGGGGGGGGGTCAACGCTCACTGTGGCCTCACAAAAGATAATATAATTGGCCATAACGCAAAAGAGCACTTACACTTGATAATTATTCTAAATGACTTGGAGGGGAGGATAGATGTAACTAAAGCGTCCAGTGTAATCTTCTGTTGCGGCTGTGAGTGAGGTGATAAATCTCGCCATCGTGGAGCTGGAAGATGACTCCATCATGTGGCGGTGCTCCTTGTGTATCCCATCGTAAAGCCCCCGGTTGGGTCGTGGACTTCCTCCTGTATTTATCCGTGGTGCATTAAATACATTCCAAAGCAAAATGAATGACGGTCAAACAACAGAATCAAGCTTTTATATATATTTTTTTAAACCGCCAATGACATCCTCCTGTGTTTACCGCAGTCGGTCTGGCGGGCCTCCCGCTGTCGTCGCCCTCCGTCTCCAAACTTGCCCGCGGCCACCGTCCCCTCGGGAGGACCCAGTCGGCCCCCCTGCCCCAGCAGCAGTGTGGACAGGCCCAGGCCCTGCAGCAGCTGGTGGTCCAGCAGCAACACCAGCAGTTCCTGGAGAAACACAAACAACAGTTCCAGCAGCAGCAGCACATCATCAACAAGGTAGCTCAGTGTGTGTGTGTGTGTGGGTGGGTGTGTGTGGGTGGGTGTTTGTGCGTGTGTTGGTCACCATCCAGCCGTGCCTGTGCGCATGTGTCAAAAAAATGGTATCTGAGGCAACATTTGAACAGCTGTGGCAGAGAAGCCTGCTGTGTGTGTGTGTGTGTGTGTGTGTTTTGGTGTCCATCTACACAACTTTGATTTGTTTAATGTCTGTGAATCCCGTCTCTGCTCCCAGATGAATCCGCCTGCAATCGGCGAGTCTTGGAGCAAGTCTTTCTTGTCCATATTCATGCATCCCTACTTCTTCCTGTCACCCTGGCAACTGTGCTTGAGAGGAAGCTGCTTCCATATATGGTCATCCAGGAAGTGTAGCTCAGTGCATCATTGTGTATGTGTGTGTGTGTGTGCGTGTGCTCAAGGTAATTTGCAGCACTATGTGGTCATTGCAGAGAGGGAGGCGGTTGTTTGTGTGTGCAGATATTCCCGTAGGGCTGAGTCACATGATCTCGTGTCATCGGGGTTGTTCGGGACTCTCGGTGAAAACGCCCCGGTTGTTGCGACTCCTGTTAATTAAGTCCATCTTACGTGTAAAACGGGGTTATTTTCATGTTCCATTTATTTGTGTTCGCGCTCCTTTCCGGGCGACTTTCAAAATGAGAATTGCGCCTCATTGCTATTCGAAATCGGGAAACAAAATCAATCTGTATTTTCTCAGCTGGACATCATAAACACGGGCCCCTCGCCGCAGGACCGTGTTATTTAAGAGGTTATCGGCAGGCTTTCCGTTTGAATAATAAGCCCTCCGCCGGCGCACGGCAGAAATCGACAGTAACTTGTGAAACGCCGCGCTTCAACGTGTCCACATTTTCGCTTTAGTTGAGTTCAACTTTATTGAAGAAAAAGCTGGCCGGCATGGTGGGAACCCGGGACGCCCGCGAGCCTCACAGGAATCGGCTACCAGCTTTTGAGACTCGCCGTTATGCAAGAGTTCAGTATCACAAACGATCCTCGCAAAAACGTCCCAGTGGCACGCTTTGTTTTTTAGTTTCATTGATCACCGTTAGACATCCGGCACTTTGTAAAAACAGGAATCTTCCTTCCGTCGATTCCCTTTTTGGTTTCTTTTTCGACGAGTCGGCGAGGGAAGGGATCCCCTCCCGCTCCCTCCGATGTTCGCTGCGACCGTCGGACACGTTGGCAGCACAGAAAGGAGTGAAGGAAACTTGACACGGTTCCAGGGAGCCTGCTGCTCCCACGTCACTCACCCGGGGCGGCTGAGGCGACACTGGGCTGCGCTCACTTCCACAATATTGTTGTGGAGGTGCGTGTGTGAGGAAGGCCGACAGACGGGGACAGCCAGTACCGAGTGTTTGTGCACACAATCACCTTCTCCACCTCTCTCTCTCTCTCTGTGTGTCTGTCCTCCAACTGATTCAACAGGCTTCTGTAGCGCCTGTGCCCCTCATGGTTCAAATCCCAGCAACTATTCCCTCTGTTTAAAAAAAGAGGGCTGGGGAGAGGAGGAGGAGCGAGAGTCAGAGCAGCGAGAGTGAATGAGTGTTTTGAGTTTGTTTGGAGAAGAGGGACCGGGATGAGGCAAGAGCCGGCGCTCTGACGTCAATGGACTGTTCCCTGGGCGATATGCCAGCCGTGTGTGTGTGTGTGTGTGTGTGTGTGTGTGTGAGAGAATCCACTCCGATCATGACCTACGCACCAAGGTTGAGGTCTTTGACGACAGGGACAGCTGCCACAATAAGAGTTCTCTATCCCCCCCCCTACAGTGCTTCCCTCTCTTTCGCCCTCGTATACTCTTCTCGGTTTTCTCCTCTCGTGCAGGCACAGTTGAGTTCACTGTGTGTGTGTGTGTGTGTGTGTGTGTGTGTGTGTGTGTGTGTGTGTGTGTGTGTGTGTGTGTGTGTGTGTGTGTGTGTGTGTGTGTGTGTGTGTGTGTGTGTGTGTGTGTGTGTGTGTGTGTGTGTGTGTGTGTGTGTGTGTGTGTGTGTGTGTGTGTGTGTGTGTGTGTGTGTGTGTGTCAATTAATAGTAAGAGTTCAGAGTACAGGTCCGGGTTATCTCTGTGTGCCTGGCTAATGTTAGCGTTTGTTTGGGTAACCTTAAGGTCTTTTCCGTTTTGTTGTTTAGTACCCGAGCCGAGCGGCGCGCTATTTTTAATGAGACGCCGCTGTCCCCGGTGTTCTCTCGGGCGCGATGGCAAGTCTTCCCTTCCCCTCGTTTTGTCCTGGTGGCGTCTCATTAAACATTAAACGACGAGACAACATCTAAACAAGGATTCGTTTAATTGAGTTCAGCCAAACGATCCACGTTTCAAATAAACGGAGCTCTGTTGGACATTTAAAAGCTAATCTTTGTTTAGTTAATCCAAGTTTCGTAGTTATTTTATAATAGTGTTGGAGTTTAATCAATGTGGAGATGGCTTGTTTTCCCCAATTCAAATAAATGAATAAATTAGTCAAGATCTTTTTCTTCTCCTCCTTTTGAGAAAAATCTGTAGGCCAAAATAAGGAGTGTGTGTATATATATATATATGTATATATATATATATATATGTGCATATGTGTGTATCTATAAGAATCTATACACATATCTAGACAGTAAGAAAACGGGCTGGTCTATCTTCTTCTTCCTTGCTTGCCTCTTGAGAGAATGTCAGCAGCAGCATCATGAACTCACCTGGGTCGAGTCCGTCCCTGAACTTCTTAAGTCCATAACAAAAATATGTCGTCCCTCTAGATCATGTCCAAGCCCGGCGATCAGGTCTCGGCCACGGGCCCCAGCGCCTCGGGGCCGGCCAGGCAGCACCAGAGTCACCCGGAGGAGACGGAGGAGGAGCTCAGGGAGCACCAGGGGCTCCCCCTGTCATGCTCGCCGTCGTCCGCCCAGGAGACGGGGATCCTGGGCGGGCTGGTCATCAAGCAGGAGCCCCCCGACCCCCAGGAGCAGCAGGAGGAGAGAGAGACGAGACAAGTGGAGCAGGAGTTTCTGTTCCGACAGGTACGGAAGAGGAGGGGAAGACGAAGCCGGGAAGAGGATGACATGAGGAGGAGGAGGAGGAGGAGAGTGAGATGAAGAATATGTCAGGGAAATTGTTGAATTAGAGTCAGTTAAAAGTGGATTCTTCTTTTCACACTTTCCAGAGTCAAAATAGAAAGAGGAAAGATGAAACTGATTCCAATATTTGTGTTCAAATCCCTTCTCGGTAACATAATAATAATAATAATAACTAGAACGGGCACTCGGTAGAGCGCATACCTTCGCATATCAGGGACTGGAGGTGTAAAATAGCAAAAGCTATAACCTAGTGCAATGCATCTTTTCTCTTCGGAGACTAATGTTTTTTTGTACGTTGTCCCTGAAATAAACTTCTAAAATAAATAAATCACAAGATTGGGCATTGAATTATGAACATTTTGGCATTAGTTGCATGCCAATTGGATACAAATTGACCGTGCTATGGTAAAAAGAAGATTTGGACCTTTTCATGACCTTGACCTTTGACCCGATCGATCCCAAAATCTAATCAAATGGTCCCCGGATAATAACCAATCATCCCACCAAATTTCATGCGATTCGGTTTAATACTTTTTTAGTTATGCGAGTAACACGCATACAAATAAATAAATAAATACACGGCGATCAAAACATAACCTTCCGCATTTTCAATGCGAAGGTAAAAATAATAATGATAATCAGAATAATAATAATAATAAATAAATACATAAATAAATAATTAATTAATAAATAATAATAATAATAATGACTTATTTTGTCACAGGTTGCCTAAATGTTGTGTTTCTTTTTAAAGATGAATGTTCTTACACTTGTGACAGATGGAGGTATTAATTAACTGAAACGTGATACTCTACATTCAATCCTCTTGACTGTCTGTCCACATTCTTAATTTGAGTGCAACGCAGGTTGTACTCACACTCACATACACATTGTTCTCCACACAGAAACCCTCAATCAATGTTGCATTCCTCTTGCACAGAGATGTGTTCCATATCTGCGTGTTACACGCACGCAGACATACCGACGCAGACGTACCCAGTCAGGACACCGTGTCCTCGTCTGTCTGGCCCATCCCTGCTGTCCCGTCAGCCAAATTCAATCAGGCGCTCCCCGCACTGTCGCCATGGCGCCCAATGTAAGCAGACACGCCCATCCGAATTGAACAACGGCGTTGCTAAGTGTCAGACCTGTTACCCTGGCGCACGCGACGGTGAAGTCATCGATAAGTGCGCGTGTCTCACTTTGCCGTGTTCCGAGGGCAGTTTGACGGCTCATCATCGGTCTCACATGAACAGTATCTTTAGACCTCGATGTTAACAGCCATATGTCATATTTGCCAGATTGCATTGATGCCATGTTTGAGAGGTTTGCCATGCGATGCACTGTACAGAAGAGAAAACCCCTGTATGTCTCCGTGTGTAACGCAAGTTCAACTCTTGTGCCTGCAGCATGTATTGTCTAGCACAGCCGCTTGGTATTTGCAAGAATCTAGTGCCACCTTCTGGAAGGAGGAAGACATTGCAGTCCCGCAGGCAAACGGTACATGTCACTCTGTGTGTGAGCAGCAGGCTCTGCTGTTAGAGCAGCAGCGGATCCACCAGCTGAGGAACTACCAAGCCTCCATGGAAGCAGCCGGGTTGTTGGTCAGCTTCGCTGGACACCGGCCCCTCTCCAGGGCTCAGTCGTCCCCGGCCAACGCCTCCTTCCCCATGGGAGTTCAGGAGCCGGCCGTCAAGCCCCGATTCACAACAGGTCTGTGGAGAAAAATACTAATGATTCAATTCAATTCAGTTTATTTGTATAGCCCAATTTCACAAATTACAAATTTGTCTCGGAGTGCTTTACAATCTGTACACATAGACATCCCTGACCTTTGACCTCACATCAGATCAGGAAAAACTCCCAAATAACCCTTCAGGGGGGAAAAAAGGGAAGAAACCTTCAGGAGAGAACAGAGGAGGATCCCTCTCCAGGATTCAATTCAATTCAATTCAGTTTATTTAATTACAAATTTGTCTCGGAGTGCTACAATCTGTAAACTCCCAAATAACCCTTCAGGGGAAAAAGGAAGAAAGGATGGACAGATGCAATAGATGAATACATTCAATGAATATGACAGAGTGTATGAATAGTTCATAGTAGGCATATTCCACGATGGAGACCTCCACGATCCATCAGGCAGATGGCGGTGGGGAGGAGGAGTGAGTCTCAACAGGACAGTTCCATCAGGCAGATAGGATCTATGCCTCTCATAGGTCCGATGACCCCATGAGACGAAAAAAAAGGACTTCCGGGGAGAAAGCAGAGTTAGTAACGTGTGATTGAGAGATGAAAATTCATCCTTAAGGAGAGAAAAAAGAGGAGATAGATGGACAGAACAATAGATGTCATGTGACCAGAAGGACAGATTTAGAGTTAAAATACATTCAATGATATGGGTCTTAACGCGCACACACACACACACACACTGCAGCATGTATTTGCGTTGCCGTGCGTCGCTCTCTCGCACAGAGGTCCGTCGCGAAGAGGAGCGGCAAATAGCAATCTGGCAGCACACTCTAATCCCGCTGATTGCAGGTTAGAGGAAAACTGTTTGTACGCCGAAGGCGGTCGCTAGGTATTCCGAACAAGTGTAATTTGCTCCTCGGTCACTTCATCTCTCGGCGTGACCTTTTTTGTTTCTGGGGAAAACAGGTGCAACGTGTAATCGCATCATGGGACTTCAGCAGTGTGATTATAGGGATCTTGTTGCAACAACTTGTTGTAAAAGATGTAGAAATAAATGTGTGTGTGTGTGTGTGTTGCTCCAGGTCTGGTGTATGACTCTTTGATGCAGAAGCACCAGTGCATGTGCGGAAACACCACCAGCCATCCAGAGCACGCTGGCCGCATCCAGAGTATCTGGTCCCGACTCCAGGAGACGGGCCTGAGGGCTCACTGCGAGGTAATGCCACAGTCACACTTGACCTCAACAGATGTCACTTTTAAAGAGCAGGGCATCGACCCGCCCCGTATGAAAAGAGTCCTGCGATAACGGACTGTAATGTTGTGATTCGGTGCTTTAGAAATTGACGTTATGAAACTTCGAATTGCATGGTTCAATATTTAGAAAACAAAAAACTTTAATTGTCCTGTTCTGCAGTCACATTGAGTCGAGTATAACAAGATATATTTTGTCCTTTGCCACATTAAACATGCGTGTGCCTGGTTCCACTGCCTGAAAATGTCAGTGTTTTTAAATTTATTTTCCTCTCTTCCTCTTGTGATCTTTAAAAAAATAAAGGGCTTTAGAGCAGGTGTGTAAAACTCATGTTCATCGTGGGCCACATCAGCATCCTCTTAAAGGGCCGGAAACACTTTATAAACTCCTCGACCATATTGTTAAATAACTCTCTTTGCATTTGATTATTGTTTATTTGAGTGGAGAACTATTGTACATCAGAAAATGTCTCCAATATTACAACATAAATCCATTTAATTTGAAACCTTCAAAATAGAAGCACAGGAATTTTTTCTTCAATTTCTTTAAGAAAAGGTGACCACGTGTCTTTCAAGCTGTCAGGGGACACATATAATGATGCGGCGGGCTGGATTTGGCCCGCGGGCCTTGTGTTTGACACCTGTGCTTTAGAGGATAAAAGTATAAAACATGCCAGTATTCAACTCTGAAGTGCAGCTAGCTTTAATGGCCAGTAGGGGGTGGTGTTTAGCTATTTTCTCCTGAAACGTGTCTTCACCAATAGAAACTAAACATCTTGAGCTTATGGCTTTAAAATGAACCACTTACACATGCGGACACCATCTTCTTACATGCCGTACCTCTTATCGAGCGTGGGACGCGAACTTCAAACATTAACTCCATCTCTGCCGTCTTCTCTGGCGACGGTGGAAGTTTTGATTGTCGCTTAAAACCAAATCCCGAATGCTTCTCTCTTCGTCTCGTCTCTTTGCACCGCGTGTCTTCCTCCATCCCGCTCCGTGCCCAGTGTATCCGCGGCAGGAAGGCCTCGCTGGAGGAGTTGCAGACGGTCCACTCCGAAGCCCACGTCCTGCTCTACGGAACCAACCCGCTGCGGCAGAAACTGGACTGTAAGACACAGAAGGACGCATCTCATACACTCAAACCCATGAACACACTCCCTGTGCATTTGGCCTGATCTAGCGGCAACAGCATCGATGTCACGGCAGTCCGACTTGAGAGACGTAGTATCGCTCCAGTGTTTTCACTTGACACGCACAGCCTACATGCGTGGGCCATCTGAGCAGACGGTCTCAGACCAGGTCCTTCTCTTAAATGTCATGAGTCTGCAGCGTCTGTGAAAGGGATCTGCTGTAATGCTCAAACCGCGTCATACCAAAAGGGCCGATCTAATAAAGTCCTGGAGGTGTTACGATAAGGTGAGGAACTGTGGAGGCTTGTTAACTGGACTGGAAGTCGCACAGGCTGCTTTGTCACTTTTGTCTGGCCTTAGTGCAAGTGTAGCCAAGGGTGTGTGTGTGTGTGGGGGGGGTGGGGGGTCTGTGTGGGCATCCTAGCGTTCTTTCCAGTGGAGACATGAATTCCTCTGATTATTAATGCTCACACAGGAGAATTAGCAGATAATCCTGCGTGAGGTTCAGGTTGGCACACATACACACGAAGGAAAAGGGAGCAACTAGTCGGCGAAAGGAAATCTCTGGGTCGGGTCGAGTGCTTGGATATTTTACAAATTAGCAGGTGGCTGACTCGGACTCGGACCCCGCTCGAATGCCAACTAATTAAATAAAGTAATTTTGTCATTTCGAGGAAATTCTAGAACGAGTTTTGTTTATTTTCTGACTTGACGGAGTCAAAGGTTCACTCATTTCCATTTCCTGTGGCAGAACGGATCTCTTTCTGGCCTCAAATGTTGACAGGGAGAGGGGGTAATGATCAGGGCGATGAGATACCCCCCCCCCCCCCTTCACCTTGCCCAATTAAAGCACGCCCTTGTATACTCTCGCTGTTCGATTAGGTCGAAAGGTCAAATGCTCAGTTTCTCGGGGTCAAGCGCACGTTTACGCCGGCGAGTCCAGAAAGTTTCCTCTTCAACGGTCACTCTGTCCTTTCTCCGTTTCCATGTTCCGGTTTCTAATTCCAAATGTCTGTCTCTCCGCCTCAGGTTCAGTGAGCCCCATGTTTGTGAGGTTACCGTGCGGAGGCATCGGGGTAAGTCACTTACATTCCTTCAATCGAGTCATCCCTCAAGTATCCACTCGGTAATGAAGTATTGCTAATTTGTGGGCCTGGGAAATGTCGAGTGTTAGTCACGCTTATTCAGTGGAAAATGGTTGCAATAGACGATGACGTGTTTTTACTCACGCTGTAATAATGTAATCGATGCCCAACCTGCGGTGCTGCATCCGAGTCTGTAAGGAAACAAACAAGCACAGCTCAGCATCATCAAACAGCAGAATAACAACTGTTCCCCTTCGCCCACTCGCTCTGCCCCCTGCCCCCTGCCGAAATAATGGTCCCATTTGTTCTTTTTCCGCCACACACACAAACCACACACACACACATACAAATACACACACAAGCGCCCCTCAAGGACCAGAGGCAACAATAGCTGTTGCTTGCCTTTTCCGCAGTGTTTGTAATTATTACCAGATGTGTGTGTGTGTGTGTCTTGGTATGGTTCGGGGGGGCGTATGCTTTTGTTCGTGTGTGTAGCAGTGTGTTTGTGTGCGTAGGCAATGATTTAGATGGCTGCTCAGAGTTAGATATATATGGATATGTCCAAGTAGTCCCGCACCTATGTGTGTATGAAAGTATGTGTGTATGGATGTATGTGTGTATGTGTGTATGGATGTATGTGTGTATGTGTATGTATGTATGTGTGTATGGGAGTATGTATGTGTATGGAAGTATGTGTGTGTGTATGTATGTATGTGTATATATATGTATGTGTGTATAGTATATATGTATGTATATGTATAAGTATGTGTGTATATATATATGTATATGTGTATATATATATATGTGTGTATGTATGGAGTATGTGTGTGTATATATGTATGTGTATATATATATATATGTATGGAGTATGTGTATATATATAGTATATATATATGTGTATATATACATATATACATATATATATGTATATATATGTGTTTATATATATGTATATATATATATACATATATATGTATAGTGTATATATATATATATATGTATATATAAAGTATATGTATGGATATGTGTATATATATATGTATGTATATATGTATATGTATGTATATGTATATATATGTATATATATGTGTATGTATGTATGTGTGTATGGATGTATGTGTGTATGGATGTATGGAAGTATGTGTGTGTGTGTATGTGTGTATGGGAGTATGTGTGTATGGGAGTATGTGTGTATGTATGTGTGTATGGATGTATGTGTGTATGGATGTATGGGAGTATGTGTGTGTGTATGGAAGAATGTGTGTATGGGAGTATGTGTGTATGTATGTATGTGTGTATGGATGTATGGGAGTATGTGTGTATGTGTGCGTGGGAGTATGTGTGTATGTATGTGTGTATGTGTGTATGGAAGTATGTGTGTATGTTGCTTTTGACTCCTTCCCAATGTTGAGGATGTTGAGGCCAATCCACCCACAGATACATTTGCCTTTGTTCGTAATAATTCTGCATCTCCACATCTTTTGCATGTCCATATCTCTCTCACTCTTTGCCCCCTCATTATTTCTTCCCTCGGGGGTTACTGCCGCTGTGGTGGGAACAAGAAGAGCCCGGCTCCGAGCTACTTTGCTCTTTACAATGGCAAATGGGGCTAAATTATTGTCTTCCTGTCGTGCACACACATACAGGACACACACACACATTTACAGAGGAAGGGGGCTGGAATTAGGCTGTCAGCCTGTGGGGAACTATCATTCAGTCATAGCAGCTCACTCCCGCTCTTTTCTACCTCCGACACACACACACACACACTAACACATTCACACAAACGCCCACCTTCCCTTTCACTTTTCCCTGTCTCACTTGCTCTCCCGGCTCGAGGCGAAAAACAAACATCAACACGGCAAATAATAAACCACCCAGTCTCCACATGCTGCATCTGTTTGTGCTCATTAACCTGACGTGTATATAACATTCAGCTTCCCATTCTCTCACTCTGGGCTCTTCAGTCGCTCAACTCAACCACCGACTGTCTCTTCCGCTTTTCCTTTCTTTTCATCGATGGCAAACGCACCACAGTTTTTATTCTCTGGTCTTTCTTGGCGCGGCTTTAAAAAAAAGAGCCTTTTTCCTCCCTGTGTGGATGTTATTACGGGGTTATTCCCGTCACTGAAGACGAGAGCAAAGTAAAGTGGGCCTGATGCCCCCGAAAAATGCTTACAGCGCTAACTGGTTGACCAGTAAAATCGGTAGAGGTGACCTTACCAGTCGGCCAGCTGACTGACCGAAAGGCCGCCGGCGCTGGACCGAGTCTGAAAGAACGGGCGACTGGCGGCTTTGTCATGACTTGTCACGGTTGTCGCAGCGAGAGAGGACCCAAATGCTGACATAACTGCAAAAAACAATGTTTAATTTCAAACTACTAACGGGACGACAAAAACGCGGACCAAACGGTACGAAGCCACGCTGGGAATGAGACGAACAGGGTTTACATACACAGGCAGGCGGAGGTGATTGGACAACGGGGAACGAGACACAGGTGAACACAATGAGGGCGGAGCCAGCAATCACACAGAAGGAAACAATCAGGAACAGGGCAGACAATCACAGGGAGACAGACGACACAAGGACTTCAAAACAAGACACAAAACGAGACACAAACTCCAGATCATGACAGGCTTAAAGTTAACGTGTTCAAAGTAGGACGAGCCCCGGATTTACACCGGAAAGCCTCGTCCGGGGCTCTGGCATCGGCCGCTTCGCACATGTGTGTGCAGTTCAAACACGTCGACACACAGACCTTCCTCTCCTACTTCTTGTCTGCCAGCTTCTTCCCTCTGTGTTTATCACATGCTCCATCTGCCTGCCATGCCCGATGGGAGGGTGTGTACATTATCCTGTGCACCGCCCTGCTCACAATCAATCCTATAGGTGTGTGTGTGTGTGCGTGTGCGTGTGCGTGTGCGTGTGTGTGTGTGTGTGTGTGTGTGTGTGCGCGTGTGCGTGTGCGCCCCTATGTCTGACCTTACGCAAACACAGGAATATTCATGAAATGTGAAAATAATTGCCGGCTCACATTTTCTTGGCTCGCCTTCATTGCCAGTTTATTTGAACCCGAACTTCAAATGTTCCGTCGTATTTAAAATGTTTAATCCAGGAATTCTGAATTCTGAAGTTCTGAAGACGATTTTATTTATTGATTTTACTTCCCAATTGATTCGTCAATTAATTGGAAAATGTTCTCGTTTCCAAACCAGCGTACCCTTTAGCCTTAGAACATATGACATGACAATAAATGCCAGAATGAGTCATGCGTACTTTGTGTTTTTAGCTTTCGTGTATAGATAAATGTTTTTAAAACACAGATCTGCTCCCAAGAGTGAGCTGTAATAAATATTCAGAGCGTATGATGAAGCTCTTAAATGTGTCACTGCTTCACAGAATCTCCGTTTGGTTTCGGTCCATGTCCGTGAAAACCTTCCAGCTGTCCCTAAACCGCCCCTTTCAAAGCCTGACTTTGACGTGAAATGACATAATCTAAATGTCCTCGCAGTTTAACGGCCGCTGTCACGCTGAAGTACTGTAAACCGCAGCATGTGAAGTCCCGAAATGAAAGGAAAACGGCGTGAAGTTGCATGTTTTCTTTTGTGCCAACTTTACAAATGTGACATAAATAACCGATGCCTGCATGTGCGCCTGTGTGTCCGCAGGTGGACAACGACACCATTTGGAACGAGGTCCACTCATCCAGTGCGGCGCGTCTGGCCGTCGGCTCAGTGGTGGAGCTGGTCTTCAAAGTAGCCTCGGGGGAACTGAAGGTCAGTTTGGGTACTTGGGCCCGGCTGTTTGCTAAGCTTGATTTTTTTGGGGGGGATAAAGGGATTTAACCCTCCTGTTACCTTAGGGTCAATTTGACCCCATTCAATGTTTAACGTCGGTGTTCTTTGGGGTCAATTTGACCCCAGGCTGTTTTTCACTGTGTCAAACATATAAGAAATATCAACTTTTTACCTTCGCATTGAAAATGCGGAAGGTAATGTTTTGATCGCCGTGTATTTATTTATTTATTTATTTATTTGTATGCGTGTTATTCGCATAACAAAAAAACATTTAAACCGAATCGCATGAAATTTGGTGGGATGATTGGTTATTATCCGGGGACCATTTGATTAGATTTTGGGATCAATCGGGTCAAAGGTCACGGTCATGGAAAGGTCAAACTCTTCTTTTTACCATAGCTCGGTCAATTTGTATCCAATTGGCATGCAACTCTATCCGCACTGTAGACACTTTATGCCATTTGTTGCACTATCGAGTTAATATACACTGAATATTTGCACTAGTTTAGCAACCCCAGAAATATATACTTATATCTCTGCATAACCTGTATATCATGTATTTATTATGATACTTCTGTTGCACTTCTGGTTAGATGCCAAACTGCATTTCGTTGCTCTGTACTTGTACATGTGTAATGACAATAAAGTTGAATCTAATCTAATCTAATCTAATCTAAACTAATGCCAAAATGTTCATAATTCAATGCCCAATCTTGTGATAGCGAAGTGCCCGTTCTAGTTTATATATTTAAAGGTCTATTTAGGTAGTCAACAAACAAACATAAAGTACCTCACACTTAAACTTGGAAAACAATATTAATTCTAATAATTTTCTGGAGGTTTTAATTGCTGGGGTCAAATTGACCCTGAGGGTAAAATATGTCAGTAAATATAAAGGTAACAGGAGGGTTAAACATTGAATGGGGTCAAATTGACCCTAAGGCAACAGGAGGGTTAAGAACCGCCACAATAAGATGGAGCCGATGAATCCACGGCTAGCGCTGGGAGGGGCGACTCTCTGACGGCCGACTCTATGACGACAGCCACCTAGCGCTGGACGACCCATTCACGCCTCCAAACACCTCATGCCAGAACCCCCCCCCCACACACACACACCACCACCACCACCCCAAAGTCTCGTTAGCACCCCCCAGACAGACATGCCCGCCCCCGCCCAGCTTTGCCCACCAGCCAGCCTTCCTGTGTCTGTGGCGATGGCTGCTCACTGTTTGAACCCAGCAGGGAGGCCCGGCTCACGGGCACCGCAGGTGCCAGCAGTCCCCCACTAACGGGCCTGTTTTATTGGCGCTGCGCCACAGCCACCTGCAGAGCAGCCGTCGCACTTCGCGCTAGCTTAGCACCAGCACGCCGCAGACTAACGGCGTTCCTCTGAGCGGCAGTAGCGCGCCATGTTTTTTTACTGTATGTGCTTGCGTTAAGTACTTTTCTACTCCTGGGCATGGTTACTGTGAATAAATAAGGGTCCAGAATGTCTGGAACTTTGTGCGATTGGTAATATCGAAGCTTCAGCGGTAAATCAAGAACACCAAATTAAACCCAAACGGTCTCACTCCAGACTCGTCAAATGCCGACGGTCGGTCGGTGGCCCCCGGGCGTTTTTTTTTCACCACGCTCTTTTCCTGAGCCTCACTAAGTGTTTGTTTTTTTGCCGAGACCTAACCCTGTGAAGACAGAAGTTCCTTTTTGAAAAGACACCATTTACATAACACGTGGTCGTCGTCCCTGCCGCGTTCCGCTGGAGGGGAAGCTCGAGCGGCGGCGCCGAGCTTCGGCGTTAGACGTGCTGTGAGCGAGAATGTGTTGGAATAATATCGGGTTAAAGTTCACGTGTATTGACTTGCCCTCAGCTTAACCTGATCTTAACACACACGCATGCACATGTGCAGTGCTGCCGCGAGTCATGTTGGTGCCCTAAGCATAACTCCTTCATGATGCCAATTCAAAGTACACGAGTACAGACTTGTGTTCTTTTGGAATCTGGTCTTGGGAGTCCAGACTCCGGAGGACGGGAGAAAGGGAGGACGGTCTTTCTGCGATTGGAACAGCAGCTGACTTGATGACGTCACCACATCAGTTGTTCTCGCTCCGGGGTTTACTCTAATTATTCACTGTAAATTATTTTTTACAGTCAAATAAACAAAACATCCTAAAATGACATTCCGTGACTCAACAACAGTAGTATTTATAAAAAGTCAACTGTCGGTAGTTTATTTTCTCCTCCGCTACTGTTTCCGGTTGCTGGTGAAATGCATTCTGGGATATCGGCTAGCCAGAGTACGCACAAGTCTCCTCTGATGCATCCTCCGGGAAGTGGGAGGATCAAGTCACATCCGGGCGTTTTGACCGTGCTTTGCGAGAAGCGGACTTTGAATGTGAACATGTACTCTGAGACTGATGACGTTTCACGAGTCCACGAGGACACAAGTAGAGGAAAGTACGCATATTGAGAAACGCCGTAACTCTCCACCGCCTGCACACTCTATTCCTCCACCCATGTCTATTTTAATCCATTATTATAATGTGTTCTTCGTAGGGACACAATCCACCGTCCTCTTTTCTCTCATACGACCACAGACACGTTGAAACGAGTGTCTTCCAAACCAGCTGAGGCGGTCGTCTCTACAGTAAACACCCGGCTGGCTGCTAATCCACAGCAGCTGACTCAACATCATTAGTCGGGCTCGCCTCGCTCTGCATCAGCCCGAACATCGATCTAATGTCCCCACATAGCGGTGGCAGCCCCCCAAAAACAGTTGCTTAGAGTCCCGCAGGTCCCTGCCTTCACAAAGCTTCCCTCGACCGACCCGATGTCAGCATCCGTTCCACTTTATTACGACTGCCTGTGAGAAAAGGCTTTTAAATCATGAACATTGAGAGCATTTAAAACAAAAATGGTTTAAAGGATTCGTTTTGGTTTTGCTGGACACGCTTTGTCGACGGGAGGTCATAAGACTTAATAAATGTAGCTTTCATGTATGTATTTGTGATGTTGTTTTCCGACTTCTCGGAGAGAAAGTAAATGATTAGAGTGAGCGGGTTTAGGGTCAGACAAAATCAACTTCTGTGGGCCGTGATTAGATGTCTTTGTGTATATGAATTGTGTCTCTCTCTCTCTCTCTCTCTCCCCCCCCCAACAGAATGGTTTTGCTGTAGTCCGACCACCTGGACACCACGCTGAGGAGAGCACGCCGATGTAAGTAAATACACTACCGTTCAAAATTTTGGGGTCACTTAGAAATGTCTTTATTTTTCAAAGAAAAGCACTGTTTTTTCAATAAAGATAACATTAATCAAAAATACACACTATACATTGTTAATGTGGTAAATGACTATTCTAGGTGGAAACGTCTGGTTTCTAATGAAATATCTCCATAGGTGTATAGAGGCCCATTTCCATCAACTATCACTCCAGTGTTCTAATGGTACATTGTGTTTGCTAATCGCCTTAGAAGACTAATGTCTGATTAGAAAACCCTTGTGCAATTATGTTAGCACAGCTGAAAACAGTTATGCTGGTGATATAAGCTATACAACTGGCCTTCCTTTGAGCTTGAAGTTTGAAGAACAAAATTAATACTTCAAATATTAATCATTACTTCTAACCTTGTCAATGTCTTGACTATATTTTCTATTCAATTTTCACTTCATTTGATAAATAAAAGTGTGAGTTTGCATGGAATACACGGAATTGTCTGGATGACCCCAAACTTTTGAACGGTAGTGTACATCCGAGAGAAAGATCAGCTACAGCTTGTTTCATAGCATTTTTAGCAACAGTTTATTTAATTTATTTTCTCTCTCCTGCCTCACTTCTCTCGAGGAGCTCTGTTCATCCCGTCTCATCACAGCTTCTACTTGTGTGCTGTGTTGTTCTCAAAGTGAAATATAGTTCGTCACAGTTGTTCATGTGTTATAATGTCAGAAGGTTAATAGCGCCGTCCTCTCGCCGTCCACTTTCAGGGGATTCTGTTACTTCAACTCGGTCGCCATAGCAGCCAAGCTGCTGCAGCAGAGACTCAACGTCAGTAAAGTCCTCATCGTGGACTGGGTGAGTTAAAAAACATCGACTGAGGGAATGGACACCACTGTGCAGGGTTCGTACGGTCATGGAAAATCTGGAAAAGTCATGGAATTTCGAAATGGTCATTTCCAGGCCTGGAAAAGTCATGGAAAAAAACTTAAATCATAAATGTTTTGGAAAAGTCATGGAAATTTGTTGTAATCACATGTTCATTTACGCCGAGTTTGAAATAATTAATATGTTTTTTAAAGAAAAACGCTCAAAACATAAGCCGGCGTACGCTCTCAATACGCTCAATGTTCTAAATTGTTCATGTTTTTACCGAGATTTCAGTTTGGTCATGGAAATTTGGTTTAAAGTCCTGGAAAAGTCCTGGAAATCCATCGCTCAAAATGTGTAAGAACCCTGCACTAGTGTTTCAAATAGTTGTTGACATAAACCACATTGAAACGGTTCAAAAGCGACAACTGAATTGGGAATATACGGCGCAACAGCCACAAACTTGTTACGCTTATCATACGTTATTATACATTTCAGGTCAGACGCTGTCCCTTTAAAAAATAAAATAAAAGAGCCGAAGCATTTCCTCTGACGAGGTGGGATGAAGCCTCGCTGGTCAAGGCCATTCCCAAAAGCCTTTGAAGGGCCTTTTTCATTTCCTGTCCGTCTGTCACAGGGCGACCTTTAGTGCTGCGAGCAAACTCAATGTCACTGCAGCCAACGGCGACATTTTTAGGATCAGCGTATTAAAAGCCTTCTCAGGATGTAGACAACGAGGTCGTTCAGTTGATGCCATCTTGCCGGCGAAAAGTAAATATCTTTTTCAAGTTGAGGGTTTTTATTGGGTCCTGCCGACCATCCCTTTTGGACATCGCAGCAGATGGCGACCGCCTCTGTTATGTTTCTATTTTTTAATGACACATCTTCCCAAATTCACTCCACGCCACACAGTTATTTTGCCCTAACCAGTCTCTCCCCCCCCCCCCCTTGATCTTTCCAGGATGTTCACCATGGCAACGGCACCCAGCAGGCCTTCTACGCAGACCCCAGCATTCTGTACCTGTCGCTGCATCGCTACGACGACGGGAACTTCTTCCCGGGCAGCGGAGCACCCGACGAGGTGAGGGAGGGACGCCGGTCTCCGTCTCTTTGCCGCCGGCCCGCCGCTCCTGCGGCACAAAGTAACCCCCGCGGTGTTTTCTGTGTGCGTCGGCGTAGGTGGGCAGCGGAGCGGGCGAGGGCTTCAACGTGAACATGGCCTTCACCGGAGGACTGGAACCTCCCATGAGCGACGCCGAGTACCTGGCCGCATTTAGGTAAGACACTGATGTCAACTGCGACTTCTTTAGGGACACGATGCGCCCGAGGGGCTGATTCTGTGGCGCCATCTGCCCTGGAAGTGACTTTGGGAGGCTCTGCAGCAAGTAGTTTGACAAATTGTTTGTTTGTTGGAGTATTTTATTCAGTCAATCAAATACAATACAATATTATTCTATATAATATACAAAAGAGAAAGACTGAAAAGGTATAGGTAGAAGCAAGAAATGCTTATAAATTCCTATCCTAAATTAAAATCAAATAAATCAGAAAATGTATATAAAATAAAGAAAAGAACAAAGAAAATAAAAAATAAACTATATTTATATATATATACATACACATATATATATATACATACACATACATACATACACACGCACATACATACAAACATACTTCCACATACATCTTCCATATAAATATGTTTTTAATCACATTTATAACTCTCAAGAATTGTTTTTATAAATAATTCCCTTGAAAACCAAAAAGGAGTTCACCATTCTTACGTCCTTTTCAACATTATTCCATAATTGGACTCCTACAACAGAAATACATCTTCTTTTAATCCCTTTTTTAGCCTTTTGTACCGTAAACAAATGATCTATTAAGGGCTGTTGAGTGGGTAGGGAGCTCCTCCGAATGCCTGGACTGATTTCTATTAAGTCCACTTTCTTGAGCTATTTATAACCTTGCACACACACACACACACACACACCACGACCGTGGACTCTCCACCGACACAGACTCTTTGAAGATGAGCCTGTGTTTGCGACCCCGGGCCAAACGCATCGAACCAACAGGCCACTGTCTCCTCACAGCTTTCGGCACGCAAGCCCCCCGGAAGCACACCTCGGCCCCGTTAATGCGGCCCAGACCGCTGTGTGCGCTCACTCTCCCGCTCCTCACTTTTTATTGTCTCTTCTCCCTTCATCCTCCTCATTCTACCCATGTGTGCCGAATGCACCGATGACAACCCCCCCGAATAAACGTATATCATTCTCCCGATATTATTTATCGTCCATTGCTGAAGCCAGGGAAGCCAGGGCAGTATGCTTCACGCAGGAGTTGGCAGACTATTTCCTCCATCTATATTGACTCACACAGCAATATACAATATACACACATAGATGTGTACGAATAAAAGTGAAGATGTTCCTTTTACATTTGAAGGAGGCTTAATGTCTACTCCAGCACTAAAATAGAGTTTACACATAAACGTGTGACATGTATTACTGTTCTCCCAGGCTGAGTCGTACTCCTCGTGGTATAAAGACTGTATATTGTGCTTATTTGAGTCATTCAGTGAATATTTAAGTTGACCTGTACAGGGTTCATACGGTCATGGAAAACCTGGAAAAGTCATGGAATTTTAAAATGGTCATTTCCAGGCCTGGAAAAGTCATGGAAAAAAACTTAAATCATAAAAGTTTTGGAAAAGTCATGGAAATGTTGGTAATATTCACATGTTCATTTACGCCGAGTTTGAAATAATTAATATAAACAGATGGATTTTCACATAAAGAATAAACATTTATATAAGTGTTTAAAGGAATAGACATGAATAGAAATGTTTATTCTTTTAATCAAACTATTGTCTCATTCATTTGTTTTATTTAAGGTAAACTGTATGCTTTGGAATTCTCACCTTTTGAATAGAAAATTCTCTAAATTGTTCATGTTTATACCGAGATTTCGGTTTGGTCGTGGAAATTTGCTTTAAAGTCCTGGAAAAGTCCTGGAAATCCATTGGTCAAAATGTGTAAGAACCCTGCCTGTAACGCACTGCGCTTCGGTTTCACCAGCCCACCCTCCACACATGAGTCTGTAACCACTTACAGCGGAGAACAGTAGTTACGTTTAATGCGTATTTGTCAGGGTGTCGTATGCATCCATAAGTACACGTCGGCACACTTGCACTGCGGTTATGTTTTTCCGTTTATGTAAATGTAGGTCATTTGAAATGAAAAGTTATGGAAAAGATCCAAAGTGAAAGAGAACATATGTTGTGGGTGTGTTGTCCCCTCAAGGCCCCGGCGCGATTACTCCCCCGGGGCCGCCGCAGCTTTGGACAATTCATCGGCCCCACAGGACAGCGGCAAACTCGCAGCTCGTAGATCTGCCGCACACACAAAGAAGCGTGGTTACAGATACGGGACGGTGGTGGGCACATGCTGCGCACGCGCTCAGACATGCAGACGGGCCCCGGTTTAAACTTCCACGAAGATGCACGAGCAAAGCACCAAAACACAGACGCCAATGTTCACGCGGGCAGCTTTCACATCAATGTGCGGACGCATTTACAACCACATGCACGCATGGACATCTGATACACACACCCTCTCTTTCTCTCTCTTCCAATCTCTGCGTGTATCTGTGTGTTGTGGTCCTCCCCTCCCTCCCTCTCGGATGCGTGCCTTGCAGCCGGCACCTTCCCATTCCTCCGATGGCCTGTGCCACGTTGCATTTGCCGGGGATCAATTCTGAGTCTCCAGAAAAAGCACAGAGAAAAAAAGATAAGAAAATTGGCCCTAATGAAAACCAGAAGCACCATCTCTCTCTCTCTCTCTCTCTCTCCGTCCCCCACTCCTCCTCCTCCCTCTTCTACCATGAACTTGAGAAAGACGAGAGAGGAGGAGAATTAAACTTAATTCAAACCAGCTTCCCGCAGCACCAGATGACAGGGCTTTGAAGTGTAAGTGTGCGTGTGTGAGTTTTTCGCTCTCTTATTCTCCCCCTCCCGCTCTCCTCTGCTTTCTTTTCTTTTTTTATGAACAGAGGAGGAAAGCCTTGAAACTCTGCAGTTTAACCCTTTGTTTACTGGTATGATGAATGGTACTCCCTCGAAAGGACAGAGTCTATATTTTGTTCACCTGGCCCTCTCCTGCAGGGGTGAGGTTGAACCTATCCAATAATAACTGCTAAAATCCCTGTGAATTAGCTGCTAATGGTTAATTATCTTTTGTTATATGTTATATTTATTTATGTTATATTTTGTATGTGTTGGAATTAAAAACATCCTCTCACATAAACTTGACCACAGATGTGTTGACACTCTTTTTATTGGAGTGATGCTATATGCGTTTGGCAGAAATGGAATTGTGTTTTAGAACATTAGATGAGTAGTTTATTATATTATATATTAACTAAACAAACTTGAATCGATACTTGATCCTGAAGTTTGTTTAGAAGTCTAGTCCACAGCTTGTGGTCCGCCACCAGTACCACACTTCAGCCCGTTGCCCTCAATGTTAGAATCCTGGAGTACTTTGGACCAGAGAAATAATCAGAATGTGGAAAAAGGATAAATTAGGTAGTGGAGGAATTACACAAAGAGTAGTCTCTGGAGAGGAAGTGTTCCTTGGCTCAAAGTATGTATATTACTATGCCTTAAAACCTCCCGCTGGATTAACCTGTTGCATTTGCAATCATGGTGCATGACGAATGCCAAAAAAACGAAACAAACTAAACAAAAGTTTACCTCCCAAGAAATTCCTCTCGCAGTAAGATCTGGATGTGGGAGAGCTGGCAGCGGTTTAGATCGCAACCTGTTCACTCAGGATGCCCACGCAGCTTACAGCTCAGTCGTAAACTCTCCACTCCCTTAATTAACAGAAGAGGCTTTTTCATCTCCACATACATGGCCTCTGATTCACACATAATTAGTCTCGCCTAAAACCACTGGTTTCCCTTTATTCCAGTCTGCTAATTGATTCCTGTGGTTTTTTTTATTCCCTTACATGTCAGGATATCATTCCAGAGTGGTGGCGGGTGGAACTTATGACAAAAACAGTTTTCATCGTGACCAAAACGGTCTCTTGTCTGCGTTCAAGGTCGGAGGAGGGGCGCGGGGGAGCCCTCGGCGCTTCAAGTATCCTTGGCGGTCAAGGTTTCCCGCCGCTCCGCGTGTCGGCATGCGCGCCTGTGGCCGCCTCCTTTTAATGTGGAGGCTTTTATGGCCCAAATGTTAATGGGCCCGAGCTCTGTGTGCGTATGCAAGTCGGTAAGGAGGCGGACGGACGCACATGCAACGTGTGCGATGCAAAACCCGGAGCTGAAAAATAGTTACTTCCCTGAGCAGCGTGGGCGCTCATTTCACATAACGGTCAACTGGAACAACAGATGTGCGTTACCCCTTTTCGATCCATCTGCACCTGCTGTAATGCCAACAGAAAAAATGTCATTCTCTGTTTTTGTCAGGTCTTTGTGACGGGGTGAGGCTCAGGCGCGGAGAGACAGGCTGGACGCAATATAAATAATAAATAAAAACACTCTTTAATGAGGCAAAACAGTTTACATAAAAACAAGGTCCAAAAGGGGCAGGCAGGCAGGCAGGGTCGAAGCAGGCAGGATCAGATACGACAGACGGGACGACGGGAAAAGGACACGGAACTAGAGACGACAATCCGACAGCAGACAAGGGAAAGACTGACTCAATATATAGGGGGGAAACACAGGTGTACGACATCAGACAGTAACGAGACGAGAGTGGCTAAGGGCAGGTGCAGGGAATTAAACAATTAAGACAGAAGACACAGAGGAGACATAGGAGACACGGAACACAGGAGAAAGAGAACCGGGTGTTACAGTTTTCTCATGTCCTCACTCCTCACTGACAGGTTGAGGCCTTATCCTCTTTAATTATCTTGCTCTCTATATCTGTAATTCACTCCCTCTAACTTTTTACTCGGTCCTATTCCTTCAGCTTCTTTACGTGACGTTTTCCTCTGAAATATTGCCAGATGCACGCAAACGCACAGTGACGCACGCACTCGGCGTATCCTTTCTGTCCGCGACTACCGATAAGCTTCGAATGCTACCTCTCGCCTCTCCCTCGGACAGCTGTGTGTACGTACGGGTGTTGTGTTGTGGTGGGCGGTGTGGTGTGAGCAGTTTCGGGTTATAATTTGGTGGTGAATAGGAGCGGGAAAAACCGGTGGCCTCCGGGGTTCAAGGCGCTCTGCTCCCCCACAGCCAGCAGACCAGCGCTCTGTTCCTGAGGTCAGCAAAGTACAGAGGACCTAGGACGGAGCCCTGTGGTACTCCGTCACCCGTAGACCTCACCAAAACACTGCTCGCCTGAATATACCAGACCGCCAGAAGAGTCCTGTGCACTCTGAGCAAATCTAAGAGAACCACTTGTTTTGCCATCTGGGGAGTATATAACTATTTATGACCCTTTACACAAGCGGGAGGCATAACAAATAAACAACGGGAACATTTTAAAAACTCACCTGGGAATGTGTTGCGTCACAACTGTCCTTACCGGCAGCGATGCAAAATTGCAACAGTTGCGATATAATAAGAGAATCAAATAGATGTTTACTCGGGATTTACCCAAGTAAATAGTTGTGTAGCCTAAACTACGGTCAGCCAATGAGTTGCCTGTTTAGTCAAATATGTGAAAGTAGTAATGACGAAAACCACAGTTATAAAAAAATATCATAATTCGCTCCAAAAACAACTTCCGTTTAGAGCGGTTTAACTGACAATATTTTGACATGTATTAATGTAATTTGTATATAACCAAATTGTAAATTGGATACCTTTCTTGAAAAAAAGTTGTTTTCATCCTCTTCAAAATAAAATGAAGCTGGTGAATTAAAATGAGGCTATATGATCTAATATATTCCCTCTGTGAAAAAAACACCCGCATTTCTTTCTGATGGGGTCACCACGCAAACCAACTAGATTTTCCGGCCACAACTTGCAGTGAATCATTACACTGTTGATTGGATTTATGTGCATGACGCCTTGCTCCCTACCAGCTGTGCAAGAGGAAGGTTGTTCTCAAACAGTCCTCTTTGACCACACCCATTCAGCGTTAGAATTACCCCGGGTAATTAAAACGTAAACATTCTACGCACACATGCAATTACATCTGCCCTTCCGTTTACCCGTTTTACTTAAGGATGTTCGAGTGCATTGCTGCCTCCAAATGTCCAAACTTCTTTCCACTTCAAGAGGTGTAGGTGTTACGTCCCGTGACTGAGACGGCCCTCTTTCAGGAAGAGGGTGGAGCTATCTCTCTCAGGTCTGGTACCCCTGGAGCAACGCCACCTGAGTGGGATCAGCTAATCAGTGGGCGGGACATATGTACACCCAGACTAAGTGTCTCTCTCTCTCTCTCTCTCTCTCTCTCTCTCTCTCTCTCTCTCTCTCTCTCTCTCTCTCTCTCTCTCTCTCTCTCTCTTTTGTGGTCAGACAGGGAGCTTAGTATTGTTTTTCCTTTCTTCTATGGTAGGTCAGTGGTATCTTTTGATTTCTAGTTAGCATCGTGGTTTTGGTTGTTGTGTTGGCCTTGGAGACCCTGACGCCTTTTTACCTTCGCATTGAAAATGCGGAAGGTTATGTTTTGATCGCCGTGTATTTATTTATTTATTTGTATGCGTGTTACTCGCGTAACTAAAAAAGTATTAAACCGAATCGCATGAAATTTGGTGGGATGATTGGTTATTATCCGGGGACCATTTGATTAGATTTTGGGATCGATCAGGTCAAAGGTCAAGGTCATGAAAAGGTAAAAATCTTCTTTTTACCATAGCACGGTCAATTTGTATCCAATTGGCATGCAACTAATGCCAACATGTTCATAATTCAATGCCCAATCTTGTGATATGCGAAGGTATGCGCTCTACCGAGTGCCCATTCTAGTTTCTTTTGCTTCTGTGTTATTCTGCCCTTCGTTAAACCTTAACTGTCTGAAATAAATCTTCCTTATTTTGATCAAGTATTTAACTTTATTATTTGCCTCCTTTGTTTCCCCCTTAGCTGTATCCCTTTTTTGTATGTTGCGGCCTGTGCATCCCTAGTTTACGAAGAGGCCGTAACAGTAGGCCATAATTTCCTCGCTCACGTACATACTGTACATGCAAACTCATTAGGTGGATGTTTGCTTTGAAAACCATTAAAAAAAAACCTTAAAGATACAGCACCAGAGACATGTTGCAAACCCATCATCATCACAAAGACAGTAAACGCACTAAAGGCGCCACGTGCATAATGTGAATGGTCCTCATAAATTACAGTAGTCCTCCTCGAGCCACCACATGCATTTCGCTTGCCTGCAGCGATCATTCTTCTGACATCACCATTTCCTGATTATTTGGCTGAAGAGAGGAATGTTGTAAAATATGTTTTATGGGATGCGTAGCTTTATGTGAAATATGGTTGAAATAGGGGGCCCTCAGTGCTTGTACTTCTTGAATCTCTCTGTTTACTTTCACACTTGGTTGTAGCTCTCATTCAGTATGTCATTCAGCCCATTAAATCGATGTTGCAGCTGCACGGATCTCCGTTGATGAAATGCAGCATTACTTTTTGATCGGCTCCGCTACAGAAAGATGTGACTCATTTCTTTAGACGTGCCGCATCGGACATCCTACTGGGGCAAGCTGGATCTTTTTCTGGCCTACTAAATAGTGAATCTCTGCTTTCTGACCTTCCTGTTGGAGGGCGGCCAGCGAAAAAAAAGTATACCCAAATAATAATAATAATAATAATGCATTTCATTTTTATCGCACTCTTCCTTCAAAGAATGTCAGAGTGCCACACATATAGTGAAAACAAATAAAACCGATTAAAACATAGTTAAAGCAACCCATAAAAAAAATAAAAATAAGAATGTAATAGCTGACAATAAATTAACTCAAGGTAAAAATGCTTCCTGAATAAAAAGGTTTTTAGGCCAGTCTTAAAAGAGTTCAGTGTCTGAGTTGCCCTCAGGTGGTCAGGGAGACCGTTCCACAAGCGTGGCGCTGCCGAGCAAAAGGCCCGGTCGCCCATGGTGCGGAGCTCGGTGTTGGGGACCCGAAGGAGCGAGCGGCCTGTGGATCTGAGGGTGCGGGTGAAGGTTAGGGGAGTGATAAGTTCTTGTAGGTAGGGGGGTGCATGTCCGTTGATGCACTTATATGTGAGTACCAGGACCTTGTAGTTAATCTGGAATGAAATGCATATGTGCATTGGTTTTCAAACAAAATGTTCTATATACAGTAAAGCCACACGTATTGGATGGAGATTGGAGGCTTCTCTTGTACAGCCGCCACCGTAAATACATCATTTTGTTTTTTGTTGTTTTTTTCTTAGGACGGTGGTCATGCCTATTGCCAACGAGTTCGCCCCAGACGTGGTTCTGGTATCTTCGGGCTTTGATGCGGTCGACGGACATGCTCCACCCCTGGGAGGATACAAGCTGACAGCCAAGTGTAAGTGCTGCCCACAGTTACCCTGTCAGTCATTCTCTTTTGTGTCTAACCCGGAGATACAGAATGATCTGAAGAACTTTCAGAGGACACGTACACGTGTGAACGCATTCTCACTCCCACGTCTCTGCAATGCAGCACAATGTAGAAGGAGAGGCACACACACACACACACACACACGCCTCTGTGTTTATTTTGTGCCTCCGACTTTCGTATTCCGAACGAGACCTTGGCGTGCCAGCAGAGAGATTTTCTAAAAGCATCCCGCAGATCTCAAATAAGACCCGGGGTCTCGGTTGTTAAGTGGGTGATATGGGTGGTTAGAGAGGATTGCAGGAAGAGGGGGTTAGGGGGAGAATTTAGGGGAGAAGAAAGTATGGCTGAATGCATATATTAAAACTGCCCTCATCCTGAGAGCAAAAGATCAAAGACTGACGAGCCTAAACGCAAAGCCACACTTATTAAAATTAAACCTGGCTCATATTATGGCTTGTTTTTTGGCCCCCAGTAAATCCACGGTGCGCTCCCCCCCCCCCCCTTCCTCGCTCTGATGCAGTCACCTCCTTTTTGTCATCCTCGCTTAAACCCCCTTCTTCTCTATTATTCTTTCTTTGATCAATATCCAAAAGGGAAGTTAGAGCTTGAACAGCACTGCCCCCCCTGTCTCACACTTCTTCTCCCTCTCCTCTTCTTTTGCTGTCATTTCCTCCGTGTCCAGGCTTTGGCTACCTGACCAGGCAGCTGATGGCTCTGGCAGGCGGCCGGTTGGTGCTTGCCCTGGAGGGAGGTCACGACCTCACGGCCATATGTGATGCCTCCGAAGCCTGCGTCTCTGCTCTGCTTGGCAATGAGGTAAGACGAATGGCGGGTGTGAGATTAAAAAGGGAGTGAGGTTTACGATGGGAGTTATGCATACACATCACAAATATAACCTTTAGAAATGATGAATATGGCATATCACTGTCATGTTTGATTTTTCCCTCCGACTATAAATTCACATTCATACCAGCAAGTGTAAAGCACTCCGAGACAAATTTGTAACTTGTGAAATTGGGCTATACAAATAAACTGAATTGAAATTGAATTGAATATGGAAAGCTAGGTGACCATGTGGATTTAGAGATCTGTTCTCATGAATGCATTAAGGAGCTTGATTTTAAGTTTGATGTTTCGTTGCATGATCATGTGGGGCGGATGAAGAGCATCCGGTTTATTGGTGTTGCCAGCGGGACATTTGCAGTTCCACTCATGTTGCTGGTCATTTTTATTCCCAGCTACATTTCCAGAAGCAAATTGTTTTGTCTTGAGTTTCAAAGAAAATACTTTTCTTTGCCGGTGTCTGAAATACATTGTTGCTGCTGCCCCCGTCCACTTCGGCACGTTCCCTTGCTCCCGTGGCCAGTCCCTTGTCCGTTTCTCCACACTGGAGGTGTGCCGACCGCCACGCCGATGATGGATAAGTGCCTCACAACAAAACACACTTTCCCTTTAAACTGAGACAAAGTCCAACTCTTGGCTTTAATATTCACATCCTTCGCAACATCGAGATCTCGTGTCCCCTGACACGGTGACCTAACCGGATTGCAAAATCTAATTTTGTCCTGAACAAACACAGGTGCGGCGTGACGATCCGATGGCGCCGCAACATACTGTAGATGTATAGAGTTAAAAATATCGTCCGAGCTTGCATCTGGAGGAGCCTCTGACATCAGCACTCTTTCATCTGGGCCAAACCCATCTTCTCTCCGTCTTACGCTCTCCCTACCACTCAGAGAGGAAGTCAACGCCACACACGCACACACGCACACACACACACACACGTCAGAGGGAGAGGATTTCCAGGCAGAAGACTAATTGTGGGAGTGGGTAGGTTGGGCCGAGGAACTGAACAAACATCGTCCCTCTGTGATTCATGGCGCACAACAGAATAGCAACTCCTCACAGCCGCCCACTCTTCTCGTCCAGCTAATGGAGAGGCGGGAGTGCTTTTTTGGACAGGCTGCTCCGTCTCGTCACCGCCAACAACCCCCCTGAGATTACGCGTCCAAGACATCTTCGTGCCTTTATTTTGAAAACACTACTGATCTGTCGTACAGACCGGAGATTGTAGAGCTCTAGGGGAAGAAAGGAAGGTGCCTGTTTTGTTTGCGCGCATACTTCTGCACAATTGGAGCGCAAGCACACTGGCGTCTCTGAAGTCCACCACTAATCTGCGGTTGTTTGGTTCACAATACATTTAATCCCAGACCTAATGAACAGGGCCAAATCTACACATTTGCATGGAGGCATACAGCCAAGAGAAGGCTGCTCGATTCCTCCAATTTGGGCACTTATTACTTATTATTGAGAGAGTTGTTGATCTTGAGGAGATCAGTTGTGCCCCCGTCTTACATGTTACTTGAGTGACTGGATCTGTCCTCGAGCAAAGACGTTCTTATTCGACTGGTGCTGAAAGGATTCTGTCAACTAATCGAGCAGTTTGATTTAATCGAAAACATACGTAAAACTGAGCTTCTGCACAAAGAAACGCACCATAGCAGCACTTCAAATCTTGTGTTTAGATATCTTCACACATTTCTTGGGAATAAATCATTGAGCCTGAAAAAAAGCATGAAACAAGGATGAAACGACGAAATAAATCTTTGTTGACTGACCAAAATTCAATTCAATTCAGTTTATTTGTAAAGCCCATTTTCACAAATTAGAAATGTGTCTCAGAGTGCTTTACAATCTGTACACATAGACATCCCTGACCTTTGACCTCACATCGGATCAGGAACAACTCCCAAACAACCCTTCAGGGGAAAAAAGGTAAGAACCCTTCAGGAGAGAAACAGAGGAGGATCCCTCTCCAGGATGGACAGGTGTAATAGATGTCATGTGACCAGAAGGAATCATTACACACAAATTAAAACACAGTAACAACACAATGAATACCACAGAGTGGATGAAGAGTTGGTAGTCGGCATATTCCACGATCCAGACCTCCTGATCCATCAGGCAGATGGAATCTATGACGTCTCATAGGGTCCGATGACTCTATGGGACGTGAAGTCAAAAGGACTCCGGGGAGAAAGCAGAGTTAGTAATGTGTGATGGAGAGATGAGAATTCATCCATAAGTAGAGAGAATGACGATCACTCGATCGACAACGAGTGGGTTCTATACATTCACAACTGTAATCAAGGCGGTCTATTTGTGATCCCCCGCGTCATCGGGGTGCTTCAATTCAAGACGATACGATGGGAATGTTGATGTATGCCTGAGAAGTGCACACACACCTTGAAGCCGATTCTCTCTTTAAATAATGATGACATGAAGAGAGCAGATGCTGTTCTACTTGGCAATAATATTAGCCCCAAGAATGCCAAGTCAGAAATCACCACACATAAACAATGAATAGCCAGACAGACACTTTATTTTGAAAAAGAAAACAGAGCAAGTCTCAAGTGTTGTTGTTGCAGGCCGAGCCAGGAGCACACCCGGAGTGCCAGTCGCATCGGAATGGCTACCGGTCCTGCTAAAGCCATTACCGTCTGCCCAGTGAGACGCCCAGAACTAACGCACACTACACTTCTCATGCGGCACACACCTCACAGAGAATAGAGGGAGACTAGTTGTTGGACTTCATAAGACGGAGGAACATTGGTGTGGAATTTATGAATGACAGTGCATGGTCAGATTATTGGGACAATTAAACATCTTGTCTTTGTTTTGAAACTAACTTTGGACTATCGGTTGGCGTTAAGGTCACGTGACACTAATTCAGAAGTAAGCTAATAATAATAATAACTTTATTTATACAGTACCTTTAAAAACAATGTTTACAAAGTGCTCCACAGAGAGTCAAAGCAAAACATAAAATTAAAAAAATAAACCAAATAAATTTAAAAGAAATGTAAAAGGACAGCAGAAAGTCTCTACATCTTCCGCCGGAGACTGAAAACACACCTTTTCTGACTATATCTGGATTAAAACACAGATTAGCACTTCAGTGGCATTTATATAGCTCTTATTATGGTACTTTTGTCGTTCGACTATGTTGAGGAAATGTTACTTCCTGTATTCTTGTTGTTCTTAGTTTGTACTCTAGGTTGAAATGCACTTATTGTAAGTCGCTTTGGATAAAAGCGTCTGCTAAATGACATGTAATGTAATGTAATGTAAAAGAAATTAAAAACAGACAAACTAAATTAGGGGAACCAAAGTTCTGCATAAAAAGACTAGATCACTTAAAAGCTGTTCGATAAAAATGGGTTTTAAGAAGTGATTTAAAAGAAGTTACTGATTCTGCGAGCCTTATCCCCTCCGGTAGGTCGTTCCAAAGTTCCAAAGCTAACAACGGTTGTCTTCCATTACATTTATCCATTGGACACAATACATTTACTGTCCTCCTTGATTTCAAAACAAACGAAGTCTGCGTGAATAGAAGTTCCCGATGAGGAGGTGTACTTGAATGCTTCGCTCTGAGTCTGTATCTATCCGCCTGGTTGGATCGTTGGAGGTGATATCCGTACATTCCGAGGCCTCTTGTTCCAGCCCTGCTGACAGCTCGGGCTATCAATGAGTTCTTGGAATCATAGAAAATAGCATGGCCATGTTCCATGTGGATCTTGGAGACGGAGCAAAACAAACAGAACAATAACATGAGAACACATTAATAAAAACTCTCGTCACTGTGACCAACCAGTTGTGTGGAACATGCGGACACCGACCAGTGCAGACAGATCTACCGTGCGGGAACTTACAAGTAGTTAAAGCGGTGCGGAGTATGACGCCCTTTGAATGTTTTCAAAAACATTCGCTGGGTGCCAAACCAGTCGCAGACAACTAACAGCTCTGCTGGTGCATCATGGGAGGGGATATGCACAGACTAAAGACTTCATCTCATCGCTTGTGTTCACCTGCACGGTGCCCGCCAGTGACCGTGTTTACATGCATTCGAATAACTGGCTTAGTCGGACTGAAATCGAATTATCCGTTTCATGTCAACACCTTTGTTCGACTATGTGCGGTCCGACTACGATCCGATCAACACCCCTGGATAACTCGATCCGATCCGGTTGATAATTCGACTATCGCGGCATGTAACGGTGAATTGGATTAGGAACTGGACTTTGCGTCTTTGCGCATGCTTGAGATCTCGCCGCCCTCCTCCCCCCTCCCTCCCATGTCGTGACCCGGAAGTCGAAAGAGTCGAAAGAGACGATAATGTCACTATTAACATCATGCAAGAACAGTAGAGGGATGTAGCTTCGCCTTGCTCGCTGTTCGCCATCTTTCTCGAAATGTTGATGTTGTTGTTGGTTGTTGTTGGTAGTGGCGAAGAGGTCAAGCGGAAATGGCTGTATCACCACGAGTTGTAATGAAAACAGCGCCACCTATCGTATCGGATATGACATGCTTTCAAAGGCCAATGATTCGAATTACTCACTGCCATGTATATTGGGATAACAGCTGATCCCCCCCAAAAGATAGCATCGTCCGACTAAAGCAAGATTCGAATGATACCATCATGTAAACGCACTGAGTGACTCGGTCATAGAGCAACACCACCATTACGGCTGCTAAGGATTCAGGAATTCGAGGACACTTCAGCAGGGCGGATGCTTTCAGCTGTCACGGAGGTTTGTGCTCGGGACTTCCAGTTTGAAGGACGCTCTCGTTACTCACAGCACCGCCCTGCTGCAAAAATAATGAACCGGATCGGGGGGTTTGCTTCTTGGGTTTCAGCCTGCAGAGCGCTGGCCTCAGCAGGGGTTTGGAGGAGGTCACTGGATGGGTGCCATGGGGAGCTGCTGGAAATGTGAAAATAGGCAGGAGGCAGGGAGCGTCAATTGAATCCGCCCTGCAGGACACCCCTCTCACCCTCTCAGCCGGGGCCCCCTCGCTGGTACACATCTGAAAGTGGTTACCCTCACACCTCTTCCAGCGGGGTCAGCCTGGGCCCCGGGATCAGATAATATAGGGAAATGGAGTCATCATTTGAAGTTATGGATGAAGCTATTGTTATAAAGCAGCTGCACAGAGAACGCTACCTATGCCTGGTCTTCAAAGTCTGGAAGATTATGAATTTTTAATCATATGCAGGTTTAGAAAACTTGATTCCGTTGCTTTCTGATGTGCTTTTTTCAATGATTCCATGGCTTTCTGATGTGCATCATTTGAATGTATTATAGAGGTACGTTTGAAAAAAGTTGTTCATGAGATTTCAGCTCAACAATGAAAGTCATCACGACAGAAGCCCCACGAGCAGAAGATGGCTTCGGTAGATTGACGAGCAAAACAAATGCAGACGACGTTGAGTTGAAGTGGAAAAATGGAGTTCTCATGACTTGCACCGGCTGGTTAGCTTTTTGGCAACAAGTGATGTCAGCTGGTTGAACAAAGGCAGATCCCTCAGTTGTGTGGAGCTTTGATAGCCGATCGCAAAGGAAAGAAAGAGAGGCTAAAATGTCCCTGATCAGATCTAAATGGCAGGAAGCAAATGTTTTTATCAGAATCTCAGCGAAGGTCTCTGTAATGAACTTGGAATGTAGCTGGAAACGTCAGTGAGGGATTGAGCTGGAGGGAGATAAAAGGCAATGGCCTCGGATGGAGAATGGAATCGGAGTAAGAAAAAGAAGACTTCAAAATATATATAATATAATGTTTCCGTTACCTCAGCAGGTTGACCAACAAGACAAATCTGGCCATTATTCGAATGAAGTTTGGACTTGTTTGAATGTGTCCACTGAGTTATTATGGGTTATTTCTTGTGTGTGTGTGTGTGTGTGTGTTTTGGTACTGGTATTGTCTGGAGCTGTCCAGAACCCAAGACGTTACCATAACTGTAGCTTTAACCATGCAATGTCGCTTGATTTATACTGTATATGCCAGTTAGGTTTGCTTATTTGTTGGACCAGTTTGGACTAACGGATGCTCTACAGAAGGGTTTAAAAATGTACTTAGAATTGACGTAATAAATTAAATATATACACTACCGTTCAAAAGTTTGGGGTCATCCAGACAATTTTGTGTCTTCCATGAAAACTCACTTTTATTTATCAAATTAATTGAAAATTGAATAGAAAATATAGTCAAGACATTGACAAGGTTAGAAATAATTATTAATATTTGAAGTATTAATTTTGTTCTTCAAACTTCAAGCTCAAAGGAAGGCCAGTTGTATAGCTTATATCACCAGCATAACTGTTTTCAGCTGTGCTAACATAATTGCACAAGGGTTTTCTAATCAGATATTAGTCTTCTAAGGCGATGATCAAACACAATGTACCATTAGAACACTGGAGTGATAGTTGATGGAAATGGGCCTCTATACACCTCTGGAGATATTTCATTAGAAACCAGACGTTTCCACCTAGAATAGTCATTTACCACATTAACAATGTATAGAGTGTATTTTTGATTAATGTTATCTTTATTGAAAAAACAGTGCTTTTCTTTAAAAAATAAAGACATTTCTAAGTGACCCCAAACTTTTGAACGGTAGTGTATTTCCATGGTTTGGTTGTTTGGCATTCTAAAGAGGATCTTGGCAGCCTTTACACCGGTGCCAAACTATCCTGAAGGTGTTCCTTGTACCCTCTTCACCTCCTGTGTACTTCCAGTGTTTTACTGCTTGCTAGCGCGAGGGATATATATGTGCACTTTTATTGGCAGGTTAAGACGAGCGTTTCCCATAATGAGCATTAGCTTGCCTTTTGAAAGCAGCTCAAATTAGCTGGGAAAGAGAGGGATGGAAATTGCTGAATGGACTTTACGGGCTCTTTAATTCAGCCCCACCACAGCAGTGCGTAATCGCAAAGTCTTTTTAGTTAAATAGCTCATGCATGATGCATTGGCAACGACACCAGTCAACTCTGAACTCGGGACTAATTGATGATTGCTCGCAAACAGATGTTGGCCCGGTTCGGAGCGCGGTTGTTAGCAATTATTTGATAAACAACAGGCTAATATGCTAATTGCTACCAGCCGCCAATGAGGTTACCCGGTGTGTTTACACTCCAGTTACAGTAAGACGCTCGAGTTCACCTGTAGCGCTCTAGGGCCTGAGCGTTCACCTCCAGCCCCCCCCGACTATGAGGCGGATCTGCAACTCCTTTTCCGAAAAGGTCATCGGCTTTGCACAATGCACATCGTTACCGTGTTCAGTTAGCATAACATAAGCAACCAGTTTTAGAGACTGCCAACATCTGCACATGGACACAACAGTAAACAGTGGGTGCCTTGTGCACTTTTCTTTTGCTGAACAAGTGGATTTCCTCCTCTTCCAACTGTTGTAGTCAAAGCCTCCCTTCTGGAGTGTTTTTACCGGGGCACATTCCTCCCTCTTGGCTCGCGGCGTTCCCTGTTGGCCCGTGTCTGGTGCACTTTGGACGGCCGTGTCACACAGAGAAATAGACTTCCTCTGGAAAAAAAATCAGCACGGTGGCAGCAAAACCATCCTGAGAGGGCATTGCTCTCTCCCGGCCTCGCAAAGACCGCGGCACATCTGATGGTATGAAGTTGCCGAGGTGCAGGCGCAGCCAGGACCACAAACTCAAATAAACAGAAATGTCGCCATGGATGATGTGTGCTTGTGTATAGTGCACATGCATGTCTGTGTGTTTGCCATAGCTGTCAGATGGGGGCCCCCGGAGCACCCTGACAGGAGCCATTTAAGTTTATAAGTGTGAGGCCCAGCTGTCAATCAAGTTGACAGGCTGCCCCCCCCCCCCCCCCTCCAACCCTGCTCTGTGGTGAACCCCACGAAACCCCAGAGAACCCCCGACCCGGCTCCGGCTGGGCTCGTCTGGTCTGGGCAGGGCTGAGCTGGGACTGGCGACGGTTATGGTGAAAAGTTGGCGGCTGTTGCCTGAATGTTTGAGAAGATTTGACTGAAAGATTGATGGTTTGAGTCCCCAGAGTGGCTGGGAATGTTTGGGGGATAGGAGTGTCTCCCACCTCAGAACCCTCCAAGTCCACAGCTGACAACTCTGAGCTGCTCCCAGGCGCTCGATCTGATCAGCTTTTTGATCGGGCACAAAAAACTGGTGTGAAGTTGCTTCCCAATTGCCAGTCAAGCCGTAGATCGACACCAATCAATTGAGAAATCAATGAATCAGGAATGCGGTTTCAAGAGTTATGATCTGTGTCTTCTGGCAACTTTGGCAGGAGCTCGACTTTGAGCCGTCATGAGGTCCCTGGCAGGTTGATGGCGCTTTGCCAGGAGCCTCTATAATGTAGTCTGAACACAGCGTGACACGAAAAGGTCGCTCTGGTTATAATCAGAGTTGAAATGGACAGTTCAGCTTCCGGTGGTTCTTAGAAAGGTGCTTTTTCATACGATATCGAACTCGCTGCCCAAACCAATGGAAACGGACTAATGTCGACCAGACAGGTGTCTTTAGAGCACTATTGTTATCGGACCAATCTTCTTTTGATGAATCGTACATGTTATAAGTTATCGTGTGCCAACACACACCCTTGTTGTTGTTATTCGAGCCGCAGGGCGCCTCCTTGAGGGCTCGTCGTATCTGTTGCGATGGGAAAATAAATTAGTAATTGTGTGGATACGGTTTTGAACTGAAGCGAAATTCCGCCTGCTTTGGCGAGCTCATTGGATGGAGATGTTGGATGGAGTTAAACGTTTCTTAAGGCACGTTCTGGCATTTCCTTCAGCCGTAAACTTCGATCGGTAACTGGAGCTTCAATCTCTATCTTTTTAACCTATTTTCACGGCTGACGGTTTGTCGTCTTGGATTTTTCCTTCAAACTTGTACTGTAGACAGATTTGTGAGATTAGATTAGATTTCTAGTCCAGTTAGTGACAGTGCAGGCTCCACGGTAGCTCTGACAGCTTGTTGGGGTTGCAAGGTGGGCGGGGCTTAGCGAAGGCCCAATTGAGCCCACTCCTCTGACATTTTCAGCTGATTTGGATCAAAGAGCAAATAACCCAATATCAATACAAGAGTGTCACTGTGCGCACACACCTCTGTCCGGTCCTCTATGCATTCTGTAGCCTGTCGTGCCACAGCAGGATTAAAGTATCCCTCTCCTCAGACTGCCTCTTGCCTCCGCCCCCGCCGACCCCTCCCACACACTATTTGTTTTAATCAAAAAGAAAACTTCCAGCCTTGGCCAAGCGAGACGCACCGACGACGGCTTTTTTCCTCTTCGTTCCGTCGCTCCACTCCCTCGTCTCTGGCCGAGCTCTTCCTCGATGTCTCTCTTTCCATGTTCCTCAGTCGGTCCTATATTTCTTCGGGGGTTGTGGTGAAGCAGACAAAGGATGCTTGTCGTCTGTGTTGGAATGTAGAGCCGAGTGGGCCCGCTTGACAGAATGGGATGAGAAAGTGTCGCACGTGCAATCGACCGAAGGGGAAATTGAATCATTCCGGGTTGGGGAATAGCCCCGTTTCCTCTGAATTGTGGCTTGGAGACTTTCGCGTGCTTAGCTCTGCTCCCTGAGGTGTGTGTGTGTGTGTGTGTGTGTGTGTGTGTTTGAATGCGTGTGTGTGTTTAAGTGCGTGCATGTGTGTGTGTAGGTTTGAGTGTGTGCATGCAATCCGTGCGTGAGAACGTGTCCTCGGAGTGGGACCCAGCACAAAGCACACATTGTTGTGTGTGTGTGTGTGTGTGCATGTGTGTGTGTGCGTGTGTGTGTGTGCCCCTATGTCTGACCTTACGCAAACACAGGAATATTCATAAAATGTGAAAATAATTGCCGGCTCAAATTTTCTTGGCTTGCCTTCATTGCCAGTTTATTTGAACCCGAACTTCAAATGTTCCGTCGTATTTAAAATGTTTAATCCAGGAATTCTGAATTCTGAAGTTCTAGAAGTAAGAGTAGCGCAGCGCTCGGTGAGTGGGAGGAGCTGTGCATCTGCAGTTCTATTTCCTATTGTGTCTCCAGCTCAGCTCCCCACCTCCTTGGAGGGACTCAACACCGGGCTGTGGTCCACATTCAAAAGTGATGCGTTAAAACCAGGAGGGAACCGCATTAGTTCAAGTGAGGACTCTGCTGCGCTTTGGAGCAGCGCGTCCCAACAGTCAGTCACATCCGGCCGTGCTAACGATATAAGTAGAAATGCAGTGACACATTGAATGCACTGAGCTTGTGTTTTCAGCAGGCAAACAGCAGGTACACTGTCAATATGTACACTACCGTTCAAAAGTTTGGGGTCACTTAGAAATGTCTTTATTTTTCAAAGAAAAGCAGTTTTTTCAATAAAGATAACATTAAATTAATCAAAAATACCCACTATACATTGTTAATGTGGTAAATGACTATTCTAGGTGGAAACATCTGGTTTCTAATGAAATATCTCCAGAGGTGTATAGAGGCCCATTTCCATCAACTATCACTCCAGTGTTCTAATGGTACATTGTGTTTGCTAATCGCCTTAGAAGACTAATGTCTGATTAGAAAACCCTTGTGCAATTATGTTAGCACAGCTGAAAACAGTTATGCTGGTGATATAAGCTATACAACTGGCCTTCCTTTGAGCTTGAAGTTTGAAGAACAAAATTAATACTTCAAATATGAATCATTATTTCTAACCTTGTCAATGTCTTGACTATATGTTCTATGAAATGTTCAATTCATTTGATAAATAAAAGTGTGAGTTTTCATGGAAGACACGGAATTGTCTGGGTGACCCCAAACTTTTGAACGGTAGTGTATGTGTGACCGAGCAGTTACATGTCAGCTCGATGTGGCTGGTGGATGCTGCAAGTCTCTTTTGGTGGAAAAGGTTTTTTGTTGTTATGCCAGGGCCCCGTGATGGCCGTGCTTTTGTGTTCTTCCTCCGTCTGGTCCATTCTCGTGAGCTCTATATCTCAGGAACGTCTTTAGGGAGTTTCCTCAAATTTGGATGTATTGCTTCGAATGCTTCGGTGGTCAAAGGTCACTGTGACCTCACGAAAATCAAGTGTTTGACCTTACCTCAAGATTCAAATTCATAAGTGTTTCACCCGAAGGTCTGATAGGAGAAATTGATTTTCTTCTTCCAGTTGGACCCCATTCCTGACGAGGTGCTGCAACAGACACCGAACGCCAACGCCGTCCACTCGATGGAGACCGTTCTTGAAATACACAGTGAGTCGTATATTTACATCTATTTACAGAAATCATCCGATTTGATTGTCTGGTATTTATCTTATTGCATGATGTATGATTTAGTTTAGAGTTTGACGACTAACCGTATGTGTTTTATTATTCCACGTGCACGACCCGTAGAGCCGCGCTCGTCGGCTCTCTCTGCGGCGGAGCGGGCGGTGTGCACACCATCTGACTTTCGCCCTGTGCTGGCCGTTCGCAGGTAAATACTGGCGCTCGCTGCAGCGCTCCGCCGCCACCCTCGGCTGCTCGTTGAGCGAAGCCCTGCGGCGCGACGCAGAGGAGGCCGAGACCGTCTCCGCCATGGCCTCTCTGTCCGTCGCCAACAAGCTGGTTGGAAAGAGGTACGCAGAGTGATCTCCAGGGTTCGTACGGTCATGGGAAACCTGGAAAAGTTATGGAATTTTAAAATGGTCATTTCCAGGCCTGGAAAAGTCACTGAAAAAAATGTAATCATAAAAGTTTGGGAAAAGTCATGGAAATGTGTTATAATCACATGTTCTTTCACACCGAGTTTGAAATAACTAGGATTGTTTTTTAACCCTCCTGTTACCTTTCGGGTCAATTTGACCCCATTCAGTGTTTAATGTCGGTGTTCTTTCGGGTCAATTTGACCCCAGGCTGTTTTTCACTGTGTCAAACATATAAGAAATATCAACTTTTTTATATATTTAAAGGGCTATTTAGGTAGTCAACAAACAAACATAAAGTACCTCACACTTAAACTTGGGAAACAATATTAATTCTAATAATTTTCTGGAGGTTTTAATTGCTGGGGTCAAATTGACCCCGAGGGTAAAATATGTCAGTAAATATAAAGGTAACAGGAGGGTTAAACATTGAATGGGGTCAAATTGACCCTAAGGTAACTGGAGGGTTAAAGAAAGACGCTCAAAATATAAGCCGGCGTACGCTCTCAATACCCACAATTTTCTAGATTTTTAATGTTTATACCGAGATTTCAGTTTGGTCATGGAAATTTGTTTTAAAGTCATGGAAAATTCATGAAAATCCATTGGTCAAAATGTGTAAGAACCCTGGATCTATGTGCTCGGTGACCTTCGCGCATGTCTCAAGGCACAGTTCAGCCTTTTTCGTGGAATAAGTGTGTTCACGTTCTTGCTGCGAGTCAGTCGAGAAGATCGGTACCTCTCTCCTCGGAGGGGGTCGGTATCTTCCCTCCCGACCCTCGTCAAGAAGGCTCCGTAGCGTCTCACTGCGTACCCTTTAAAAGTGACACGGGTTGCGTGACGTTGTCCATCTTCAAACACGCGGAAAGAAGCGAGTGTCGTCTCTCACGACCCGTTCTTTGAATGACGGTACTTTGGGGAGACCGTGGGTCAGTGGTCCGCAGGTCCAGGCCAGACACTTAACCCTGAGCTGCTGCCTGTAGCGGCGTCGACGGTGTATGAATGTGACATGATTGTAAGTCGCTTTGGATAAAAACGTTAGCTAGATGAAATCTAATGTCATTTGGTCGTATGCAATACTCTATCGTGGCATCGTTGTTTACGGTGTCATCGTTTCCCCCCCCAGGGCTGAGGAGGAACCCATGGAAGAGGAAGCCACCATGTAAAGAAACCCCACCGTTCAGTCTTCATCTGTGACCGTGTCGTCGCCCCGGTCGGCGTCAATGTCCACGCCGCTCCCGCGTCTCACCCCCGCCACCACCCCAGTCGACGTGTCGCCGCGGGCGAGAACGAGCCGGCGGGAAACGCGGCGGCGCTCGGAGTTCGACGCCGGAGACGGGCGACGCGTCCTCCGATCGGCGGTGCACAGACCGATCGGCGTACGCGCGTCGCACCGTCTGCGAGAGGAGCGGCTCGACGACAACCTCCAGTGCCAGTGCTTTTTTTTTTTAAACATTAGACACGGCGTGTTTTATCGAACGCCAGTCGGAAAACGATCCCGTCGTCGCCGTCTACTCGCACTCATTGTTCTGTTCTCTCTGCGCTCGATCGTCACCTTCTCGCTTTTCATCGGAAAAAAACAAAAAAACACCGGAGCTCTTTGCGATGGCGACTCCTCGCGGACGGACCATTCGACGCCGTTTTCAGATTTTCCCGGACGAATGGAACAAAGTGGTCGAATTTCTTACAGGTGGTCGGAGATGACGGATGGGGAACCGTCGGCGAGCGTTCTGATTCCACGATGACTGACAGTGAAAGACTGTGCGTCCGTGCCTTTTTTTGAAATTTTTTAAACGTGGTGGATTTTCTGTTGAACTCTATATCGAAAGAGCTTTGCCTTAAAAAAACAGGCTTTGGATCGAGGCCTCTTCTCCCGGACCCCTTCAACATCTCTATCCCGGCGAGACATTCGATGCCTGCATGTTGTCGGCACATAGACTGGAGTACCTTGGCATGTTGACCTATAAATCCTTGCAAGCTGCCTTCTGGCTTTCCCTGCACCGCCATCTTTACTTGCTTGCCCACATTATTTGAGAAGGTTTCGTTCCCGGCCACAAGTTGGAGGTGGTTCGGTTTCAAGGGAGGCTCCAGGTATTACTCAGCGGAACCATGTATCAGAACCGGTCCCCGTAGCCAGAGGGATATCATGTCAATGTCATTCAACGGTGGCTCGTGCAAACTTATCTCGGAGCTCACGATGAATTCCGATTGTTAGCGAGTGTAGCGTTGAGAGATTCAGTGGCACGTAATGGGCGAGCGTCGGGGTCGCCATTGGCAACCGGCCCGATCAGACCGGGCATCGGCTGTCCTCGGGAGCAATGTGTCGAACCGGCCGTCGCGATAAGACAACCGGGTCTCCGTGGTAACAACGACAAAACCACCTGGGATATTCCAGACTCTCGCAGCCGGTTCAGCATCTTGAGCCCCGACACATCCGCCCTCCAAATGTCCAGTGCTGTGAGGCAGGTGTGTGTACATCTGTGCACATGCAGTGGAGCACACTCTTTATAAACATTCTCCTGGAGACGCATATTTTTATAGTTCTTTATTTCATTTTTTTCTTCATTATTTATCTTTCATTTCTTTCGACCCAGCCAGTGGGACACGCCCATGCACAATGATTACACGCGGAGCTCAGATTCCTCAAACCGATAAAAGACATCAATATGGCCTTTGAGCATTTTGATGTATTGATTGCTGTAAAGGGGCTTTTACTAAATGTAACAACAACCTTTTTTTGTAATATTGCCATAATTGCGTGCTCATGTTTCGGTCCTCTTTAAAGAAAACATGTGCACGGTAATGTTTGATAAAAGTGTCCCAGTGTGCAGAAGTTGACTGTAACCACCTCTCCAACTTGTGGGCAACGACCTTCGCTCGCCTTCGTCGTTTCACCTGGAAGCTAACCGCGTTTACCGTGTGTGGTCGGCGGACGGGGAAACGGAGGTCGGCGGTGTTTCCCGTTTCCTGTGCATCGGACGTCCGTCTCCAGAGTATTCCTGCCACGCACGCTTCTCATTGGCTGCTCTCGTTTTCCTCTGGTTGTCGCCGGCCTGCCAGCGGACTCCGGCGTCTCCTCGTTGCACCCGTGTGCGGTCGTCCGGTCGTCTCTCTGTTACACGGTAACGCTGACGCACTTCACAGCGGGCGAGGGGTCAGATCCCGTGTCTACTGGACATGACGTGACCGTGTTTTCTGGGTTCGGGTTTTTTCTGTGGGAGGGCTGGGTAGCAAATGTTTCTACTTTGTATAATGATGGTCAATTGTGTATTTACCGTCTGTTCATAGTAGATTTATATATGAAAAGATGAGTATATTATATATATATCTATACATAATGAAAAACTATGATCTTGTTTTTAAAGAATGATACTCTTCATGGGCCTTCCATACAGCGACTGAAGACATCTTTGACTGCCCTTGGTTCCGTGTTGAGTAGCATTGACCTGGTTGTCCTCTTGTCTTTCAACACTGGTGACTCGTTTCTGGCTTCCTCATCCCCACTGTTGCAGCAGGCGTGCCACGGCCCTCTGCTCGGCATCACTTTGAGGCACATATATCCATATTATTCCACTTTCTTTCTTTTTTTATGTGTAGATTATTACATTCTGGCTCTGCCGCCTCTAAAGTTTCACTTATTTTTGAGAAATATGAGACCGACATTCAAAATATGCGTTCTACACATCTCAAAAAATGTCCAAAGGCGGTTTCTTCATGGCCGTGATATATCCCCCGACGCTAAATCACTCACAGATGACTTCACGTGATCATCGCTTATTTCCTTATCTGGCCGAATGTCCTCAAGTTTTAATTGAATGCGACATTCCTCGACATTCATCTCGTCCACATGTGCGATGTCGTTGCCGGTTGTTCAGCGTCTCCCAGAGGCCACGGGCGCTCCGTCCCCGCGGCAGCAAGGATTGTTTTCAAACGTTATCCACTCATGGATATGATTACGATGATCGACATTGTCTCAAATCTTGAAAGTAAATGAACCTTTTTTTAATTGTGACTGAATGTATCTGAGCTCCACTTTCTAAACCCCCATTCATTTCCATGGCTCCAGCCGATTCAATTATATTCAGTTTATTGTGTATGGCCCAATATCACAAATCACAAATTTGCCTCAGAGGGCTTTACAATCTGGACACGTAGACATCCCTGACCCAGGGCCTCACAGGGGTTAAAGTTCAAAGAAAGGCCCGTGATTCTTCTGTACATCCCCTTCACGCACCTGCGCAAACCTCTTTCTCCGGTCCACGGGTTTTGGACTCCGTTCGTGCCCAATCGATTTGTGGTTGGAATACGACGACATCCTGAAAATCACCTCTTCTTGGAGACGCCGACATGTAAACGCGCTCGGTGAGGTGCCTTCCGGTAACCCGGACCAGGAATATTCCCAGAACCTTTGTACGGTAGTGCCAGTCGGGTGGGGGGGGGGTGCTTTGGTTTCCCAGCAGGAGCTGACAGTGTGACTCAATGTCCAGTAACATTCCGTGTTGTGATCGTTTCCATGTCTCAAGAGAGGCCGTATGTCTTTCTCTTTTCCTTTTTAACCCTGATAGTTCGGTCCAGCCAGGTCCGAGAACCGTCTGTTGATGTAGGTGGCCTGGTCTGACTCCATTCCTCCTCTCTCTGTCTGTCCGTCCGTCCATCCCATACTACATATCAGAACATCGAGCACTGAAGGACGTTAGTACTTTCACTGTATCCAAACTGTCTCGTCTCTTTTACTGCTTTTAAAAAAAAGTTTCTGCTTGAGAGGCGTTTGGGTTGTTTCCATGTTGTGCTTTTTACCTTTTTAGGATATCGAACCATCGAACCTGGAAGACCTTCGTTCAATATTTTACAAAAAAAGTACAAAATCAAAAAAAAAGTATCTAGCACTTGTAACACAAAGAATAGATTGTATTGTATTTATGTAGAAACATGGTTTGGGGAGGGGGGGGCTTTGTAAACTGCTACAACAGAATGGACAACTTTTTAAAAATATATATAATTTGTCGTTGTTTTTGGACACATCTAGACTTGTCTAAGGACACCATCCTGGTGCCTGGCCGTTGTTAAGGCGGTCCATTCCTCTAAATAAGCCCGTTATTGCTATGACCACTGTGGTTCAAAATCAATCAGTTTGAGGTTTACATTATGTATGAAATGCATATTCTTCTTTTTTTATTATCAGTTATGGTTATGACTTGTTCCACCGTTGTTACAGAAATAGTTAAATTTTTTTTCCGGGAACCTTTGTTCTAACATGTTGTCTTGTTGACATCTACAGTATAAAGTATTGTTTTGGAAAAACTTCAATGTCTTTCATTTTTTTTAACGTTAACAGCTGGTTTTAGATAACATGTGTCTCACTGTCATGAAGGGGGGGGGGGGGGGGATCAATGCAGCGGAACCAAAGATACCAACCAATCAATTCTTCCTTGTCAAAACATGGAACGCCACATTACCCACAATGCACCTTGACCTCGTCATGACCATGACCACCTACCTTGAGAGGTTGGTTGGAGATTTTGTTTTGTTTTACTTGTAGCAGCTAATGTCGGGGAGACCGGGGGGGCAATTCAATCAAAGGGCAAAGCGTCTCAAATTGCAACCAATCAGAGACGAGACGGAGCCGTGAAGCTGTGTGCTGTCCGACTCCGGAGGATCCCTCTATGGCTGCCGAACCACCGACCACAAGGCGGTCAATCTAGTCCTTTCTGATCATTTAAGAAGAGTCTTCTGCATTTAATTACATTGTCTATGTATACTCTTTTCATAATATATTTTGTGGCATAGTCCAGTGGTTACATATTCTTTTCTGGGGTCCAATTTCCACCAAGAGCCCATTTTGAATGCTTCCTGTATCTTCAGTGTCCATGAATCTGAAGATGTCTTGTTACCTTCGCATTGAAAATGCGGAAGGTTATGTTTTGATCGCCGTGTATTTATTTATTTATTTATTTGTATGCGTGTTATTCGCATCACAAAAAAAGTTTTAAACCGAATCGCATGAAATTTGGTGGGATGATTGCTTATTATCCGGGGACCATTTGATTAGACTTTGGGATCGATCAGGTCAAAGGTCAAGATCAAGGTCATGTAAAGGTCAAAATCTTCTTTTTACCATAGCGCGGTCAATTTGTATCCAATTTGCATGCAACTAATGCCAAAATGTTCATAATTCAATGGCCAATCTTGTGATATGCGAAGGTATGCGCTCTACCGAGTGCCCATTCTAGTTTTAATTTTGTTTAAAGTACAACCACACATGTCACAGTTGGCCCCGGTCTCCTCGAGCCATTAGCCTGGAGCTAAGGGGCTACACACGTCTGGTCAGCTCACTTTTATCCAAGTCTTCAGATCCAACTTAGAAGATGTCACTTGAGGCGATGCGTCTTCGTGCTGACGGAGGCAGCGTTGCAGAAAATGTGGACGAGGCCCCCACAGTAGCCTTGGCTGGGATTAGCCCCCATTTGGAAAGGTCAAAGGTCTGAGCGAGTGTCCAAATAAACAGCGGTGAATCCCCGACGGTGGTGGAACTGAAGCTAAGACAACAGTCCGAAAAGCAAACAGAACCGGTCCCGCCGTGCCTCGCTCTCAAATAAACACGCATTCCACCGCTCTCCTGTCAAACTCTGAGTTTAGAGAGCGACAGTGTAAATACGGCCGCCGCCTCGGGCTTTGTGCGCCGACACGGCCTCCGTAAATCACGGAGGCTCGAGACGCCGCGCTGCGCCGGTGGCAAACGGGGAAAAAAAGGAGCACAGCTCCGCCTCCTCGAGCGAGGGAGGTGAAACGGAGACACGCGGGACAATGTTTACCGTCCCGCAGTTTTACCGAAAGGAGCTCCGAAGTGAAAAGGGGATGACGTAAGAAACGGGAATTTGACCTCTTTGCGGTTCCTGGGCGGCTGGGGATGCGCTAACGACCGCAGACTGCCCGGCTCACCTTTTTAGAGGGGGGGGGGGGGTCAGCTCTGCTATGTGGTGGCACGCGACCCCCCCCCCCCCCCCTCTGTGAGGTCAGGTCAGGGGAGAGGTGGAGCCCTGAAACTTTCCCTCTTTTTCTGAAGGGCGGCCCACGAAATGGCTGCTTTTCACCCACAACAAAGGACTGAAATATCAGGGAGGGTTTTAATGTGTGAGGAAAAAAAACGTATCTATGTTCCCTCTGGTTTTCCACACGGTGACATTCTGGTGTGCGGCAGTTCTTCGCTCCTCTTCTTGCAGCGTTGGCCACCCGTATGTCTGAGGAAAAGGCCTCGTCCTCCCAGCTGCGCTCATCGCCGCTCTTTTTAATTGCGAGTTTGACCCCCTCGAAATGGCGACGAGGCTTTGGCCATGAGGATCCGTTTGGCCGATCCTCATCGGGCGAGGAAACGCCTCGTCTGTTCGTAGTCGACACATTTTCAAACAAATTCCGGATTTAATCTTCCGTCTCCTTCAACTTTATTTTCATTTCCGAGGATGGATTTTGGAAACGACCGTTCACTGTTCTTTCCACCGGACGGTCCGCCGGGCCGGTCGGCACCGCCTGATCCAAAGCGTGTTTGAAAAGCTGCGCAGAAGTTTGCTTGTCTTGCTACTGGATGTGTTTAGTCTGCTGGAGACCGGGCACGGACATCAAGAGGACCGGGGCACACGCGAGGCTCGGGAAGTCCAGAGCAAAGGTCACACACACACACACACACACACACACATGAACGGTCTTCCCCTCAAGTCGACCAAGTGATCCAAATGTCTTGAGGTTTATACACATTTGTATTTCAGAGTTGAATTAAATTCAATTCAATTTCAATTCAGTTTATTTGTATAGCCCAATTTCACAAATTAGACATTAGTCTCAGAGTGCTTTACAATCTGTACACATAGACATCCCTGACCTTTGACCTCACATCGGATCAGGAACAACTCCCAAACAACCTTCTTCTTCTTCTTCTTGTACTTCTTATTGTACTTCTTCTTCTTGTACTTCTTATTGTACTTCTTCTTCTTGTACTTGTACTTCTTCTTCTTGTTGTTGTTGTTGTTGTTCTTGTACTTCTTCTTCTTCTCCTCTGTCTTTGCATCCCATCATGTGTGTGATACATTCAGTGCACGGCCTTTGCTCCACTGCAGGGAGGGATTTGACGAAGAGAATTGTTTTAATAAAAAGAAAAACACTAAATCTGATGGTTCTTAATGAGATAAGAGTTTGATGGGGACCTTTTCTATTGTCCAGTCTCTTTGTTTTCTTTAAGCCGTAGCACCACAGTTTGAATGCTTATAACATTGTATAACATGGTATAGATCTCGGGGTTCATCAACAACGCGTGACGGTGTAATATACGACGTGGTTGATCCTAGCTTGTCTCAAAGATTAAGCCATGCGAGTGTAAAGTACACACGGCTGGCACAGGGAAACTGCAAATGGCACATCAAGTCATAATATATGACACTTTTTACCCAGGAAAGAGTCTTGGAACATGTTTTATTTATAGTTCTAATGAAATGTAAACTTTTAATTTGTTTCTCTTTATCAAGGTCAATCCCAGTTCCTCCTACTTGGCCTCACGGCACTTTGAGTAAACGGGAACATTTAGGGCTTCAGTAAATGGAAGTGAGTTATCACTTCATCCTTAGAAGTTCTCAAGTGAAAACAATGGTGGGTACGTGTGAGACTTGGCTCCTGAACTGGCGTGACCCGCTGACCTCTGCTGACCTCCGGCGCTATAATGACGAGCGGAGGAGGAGACGGACGTTGTCACGGGGCCCTGCTCCACCATCCTCGGGCCGATTCACTCGGGGATCGGAACAGATGACGGACTCTGAGAACGAAGCGGTTTACATGACGGTGTCCACAGAAGTGTGTGTCGGATGGGACCAGATGGACCGAAGACGGCGCCAGAGGAGGAGATGTGCCGCCAGGCTCGGAGCCAAGGGCAGAGCTGGAAGCACGGAGGATAATGCAGGACAGACATCCTACGTCTCTTTATGCTGGTTGTTTGTTGTCGGTGTTCAGTGGTGTGGTCAGTCAGCCAAAACTAAAAAAAACATGACAGTTTGTTCGCATCGCAACATCAGATTACAGATGTGTTTTTTTACGGGATGACAGAAAACTTTGTTTGCACCGCAGACATGTGCTCTTCATCACTTGGGAATATCCAACTACCAAATAGACTGCTTTTACGCTTCATTTCCTGCCGGGGTCCACGAGAAAACCCCTCGATGAGCCGCGCGATAACGATTGTGGAGGCGAGAGGATGACATCTCCGGTGGCATTCAGCCATTTAAATAAAGAAGAGTCTGAAGACGAGCGTCGAAAGTATTCGGAGAGGGGCGGAGCTGCTCTTTCACGGGTACGAGGAGGCCGTGTCTTTCGCTCTCTGAGGTTGTCACGGGGCTGTGGGCCGATATCCGGACGTGGACAAAAAGGCGCGCGACAGGAAGTTGACTGATTTAAATCCACATCCTCTTCAGGTTATTATTGCTTCTCGTTGCCATCAGAAACAGTTTGCATCTGGATGGGACAGAATTCAGGTGTGGATGAGATTTATGTATGCACATTTAAAGAAGGGGGCGGGGGGGGTGAGAAGCAATGGCCCCGAGGTGTGATGATGATGCAGAGGGGGGGGGGGGGGGGCTCCAGAGCTGGATTAAATTCTTAGGGGACCCTGATTAAATGATGGAATGAAGAAAAGAGCCCAGAACCACTGCAGATTTATTTTTCATCCAGTCAGCCGAGGCTCTGCCAGGTTCCTGCGAACTCTGAGAGGCTCCGCCCCCTCATCCCTCTCGTTAGGTTGTGTCCGTTAAACAACTGCTTCAGTCTCTATTAGTCTAGCCGTCAATATGTCTGCACACAATAGTGCCAAAGACACTCGCGGTTTCTCTTGTGCTTTTAAATTATTTATTTTTAACTTTTACCATGAAGTAGGTGACGACTTTTGTACTTTGCAGCACCTGTTTGTGCACGTTAGACAGAAAGGAGATGAGGAAGTTTCCAGCTAGAATAATCAAACATTATTTCCAGACCAATTTTCCTTTTTTTAATGTTGTAATTATTAATAATAAAAGTAAGCTGCGTTCAGGACAAATGCTACGATTAATATTAATGATGGCGTTCCTTAAATGCAGCTCATTTGATCCTCAGCAGCAGAAAATTAGAGAAGGAAGGAAAGAAGGAAAGACGGAAAGAGAGAGATCAAAACCTCAGTCTGAGTCACGCTTTATGTGTTTGGCCTGCTGCAGCTGACACAGCTGACTTTCAGCTTGACACACACACACACACACACTCCGAGGTGGTGAATAACTAAGCTTAGATTTCTCCTTTTCTTTTTTTTACCGAACCAGACGAAACACCAAATACTGTTTGAGGCACAAAGAGTGTAAACCTTCACTTTATTCCCATTTTACTGCAAATTAAAGTTTTGTAGCTTTTTCCGTCTTGATTTTACGGGGAACATCTGGATCTCTCGCACCGCTGGAGAAGTGGCCCCGGGTGATTCTGTGCTGCTCAGCTGCGAGGGCCCGGGATAATGAGCAGCTTTCAGACGGGCTCCCAAGCCGGCGTATCGGCAGGAAGGGCCGTCCGGCAGCATCCGAGACCACCGTGCCAAACGCCGAGACTTGTGCGTGTTATGAAAAAGATATTTTTCAGATCACGATTCTCCGGAGAATTGAACGTATAAGCGTGAACGTGTGACCTCACCGCATCTTAACCGGCGTGCGTGTGCGTGTGTGCGCGCGTGTGTGTGCGTGTGTGTCGCTGCAACGACCCAATGCATGCAGTCAGTCCTCCTGCAGGGAGGGCCGTATCACCTCAACCAGCAAAAAATTGTAATCAGTCACAGTGTCACATAAATCACTCAATTAAAAAACATCAGGGCCCTTAAAAATGATGACATCTGATTTTTCCTCTTGTGTGCCTCTTTTAGCTGGCGAACATTAAAATTGGAAATAAAATAAGCATATAGCTCTCGGCTCACCATCCACCAAGCGAATCCGAGTGTGTGAGTGTGTGTTAACTCAGCAGCAGGTGTTTCCTCTTCAAACCACGCTGACCTTGAGAGAATCAGACATGCTGGCAATACCATGAATACTTTCATATTCCTCCAAACGTCCAGGTTTTTCTTCTTTTTTTCAGGAGTTTTTATAGCATCCTCGCCGTGCTTTGTCATCCCCCAGAGTACTTATTTTATTTTATTTTGTAAAGCAGTTTCCCCAACTGGAAAAATGTCTGACTGGCATTTCCTGGCCTGTGTATAAGATCCCAATGTAGATTCAGTGCAATTGAAGTGAAAGTTGAATGTTTGTTTTGCTGGTGATAAAAAACTATTAAGTTGTTTCAAAGTGGCGCGGTGCAGAGATTAGCTGAGAGCCAGCCGGCCAGTCACACCAGCGAGCCCCACGTTCACAATGAGGTCCTTTCACTGTCCCGATTGCATCTGTAACTATGTCTGGGAAACGGAGATGTAAACAATTTGAATGCTTTAAGAGTGAGCGGTAGAGAGTCAAAGGAATGTATTCAGTCGTCTCTTCTGTTTCCTGGCTTCTTTCTTTGTAAGTTTTTTATTTATTTTTTTGAAGCTGCAGGCCGAGAGTTATTGTCCTTATCTGCGGTTGTTGGGGCTCCCCGCTCGTTAAAGAGCCCAAAGGCATCGCTATTTCAAATGATTACTCGTTATTCAAGCGGACAAGCTTTTTATATGGCTGAGTTTAAAACTGGCTCGAATTTCCTCCACTGTTAATGAAGCTGTATATTTTATGGCCTTTTTTTTTTTTCCTGTGTTTTCTCTCCATAACTTGTTAGGGGGGGGAGGGGATTTTTACACCAAGAAGAGAAGAAGAAAAAAACTTGTTATTTGTGCTGTTGTTTTTTTGCCCCCCCCCCCCCCCCCCCCATCTAGCAGCCATAACCTGAACAAGCTAAACATATTGTTTTATGCTGCTCTAAATATATATATATATATATTTATATTTAAATTATCATCTTGTTGGATTCAAATTATGCAGAAACTGTAATTTCATTTGACTTAAACTTAGATGCTTTTCGGTTAAATATTTATTTATTTTGTATCTACAGATGGAATAAAAAAATTAAAATCAACCATGTATTTCGTTCAAAAATATGTGTTTTAATAAATAAGCAAAAACAAAATAAATGTACATTGGACGGAGTTTGGAGACTTGCGAAAGAAAGTCAGTGAAACAAATCCATGCAGCAAATGACTAAATTGCATTGGTCCCTTTACAGGCTACAGGCGTACTTATGTACAATATGCATTCATCTATATATATTTATACTTTGGTTTAAAGTCTTTGAAAAACAATATATATATATATATATATATATATATATATATACATACACATCATTCTTAAAAAAAACGATTAAAGGATGGCTTTTGTTGAAGCACAGGCCGAGCTCTGTAACACGGTTGGCCTTTAGGCATTGCAGGTCTCTCTGCCCCTCCTCTCTCTGCCACACACAGCTCCAGACAGTCAGAAGCAGTGTGAGGAATCTGCATCTTCACATACACACACACACACACACACACACACACACACACACACACACACACTCACTCACTCACTCACTCACTCACACACACTCGCACTCCCCAAGAGTTTGTAGTTGTGGGTCACATTACGTCTCTCCGCCATGGCTTTGAGGTCGATGGGTTCTTCCATAATCCCTTTGGTCTTCATACTCTGTAGAAGTAAACAGTCTGCAATGGAGGGAAGGGATACACACAAACAATCATTACTTAAATGCAAACTAACTGGATGCATCACAGTTATTGATTTTGGCTATTTTCTCTGACTTTTTTTTCTTTTTTTCTGACTTTTTATTTATTAATTATTTTATTTTACATTCACTGGCTCGCCTGTGGGAAGTCATTAATGAAGCAGTGATTAGCCACTGAGCTGAGTAAAACCACATGGAGACTCAAAAGCAGGACCATAGTGTAACACATAGGGAAAAAAGAAACACACACACACACACACTGTTTCTCTGGCTTTTAGTTTGAAACACCTGAGTCAATTCACGGCTTTGCATTTCGCTGTCGATTACTCCTAAAACAATAAAGTCTAATTCCTCAGAGCAACATTGGGCCCAGAGTCATAGAGAAAGAAAATAACTATATTAGTATGGTCACGATATATAATATTTTCACGAGCCTTTTTTCTTCTTCCTCTTTATGTTTTGGAAAAATATCCACATGTGGATGTTGACGTTCATTGTTTTTTCTCCATTTCAATCCCAGCAACAACATGAACAATGTTCATATGAGCACCTCGTGTTTCTCACAGTCTTCTGAGGCGTTCGATGTTTTGTTATTTTATTTTACATTCCATTCAACTCAGAAAAAGAAAAAAAAGCAACCTTTTAATTTACTGCTCTTCCACACATCCCTGTAATGAAGCCTCTGTGTCCCCCCCACGGCCCCGGGGTTGGTTTACAAGACAACAAAGCCCCGCTGAGGGGCGGTCTGCTAAGGACATGCCAGGCCCATGAGAAATAAACAAACCCTGCTCCTATATTATTCTAACCCAAAGAGACATTTAATGTCACGTGCTCTGTCCCCTTGCAGCCCGAAGACACAGCCTTAAACTACACAAGCAACCTGTGCTTTTATTTTGGAATCATGTCATCAGTTTCAGCTCACACCGACTTAAAACCCACCCTGGGGGGGGGGGGGGGGTTCCTTATCATGTTGTGACGTCACAGTTTGGTGCCGATGGTCAGCGCCAGAAGGTGAACGGTTTGACTCGAACCGGGCTGCAGAACAACGTGACCAGATCCCGACGCACGCTCGCCTCTTCTTTTATTTTGTATTTGTGTTACTGTCTTGCATTGAACGTTCACGTCCAGCCGAGCGGCCATTCCTGCGGTCTCCGCTCAGGAAGGCGCTGCGTTGCGGGTATAAACGACCCGCGGTGCAGGCGCAGCTGCGTTTTGGTGCGGCCCGGGAACTTTATGTTTTTTTTTTTTTTGTATCTCACTCATTATGAGACGCTGTTAAGGGGACTGAATGAGTATTAACTACAGGAATCACAACCGGCATATTTAATGATAAATTATATATTTAACAGGCTGAGGTATATTCACAATTCTGAACGGCACGTGATGTTGTGTGTGTATATTAATCCGCCCACTCCCCTGCGCCGGATCCTCCCCCCCAAATAAGCGTACTCCGTATTCCGCATCCGGAACTGAAGCTTGTGCCTGTCTGCTTCAACGTGTGGACCTGACGGATCTGTTCGTCTGGAGGCCATCGCGGCCTCCTCGCGCAGCAGCAGCAGCATCCAACATGCAGCCGCCCGCGTCGGAAAGATGCTGAGGCCTCGGCGTGAAGTCTGTGTCACTCGGGTAACAAGCGCGCGCGGCACAGGCGCGTGAACTATAATGTCGGAGCCACGCTGACGCGCAGGAGCGTTTTGGTCATAATTTTCTGGAGGAAATAAAGTAGGCCTAGGGCTAATAATCCGTGAATGTCTAGAAGGAAGGCCTCATTGTATGTACATAATAATAATAATATAAATATCGTTGTAATTCTCTCTTGAATCCTCGTATTCATTCACCATTTGTGTACAACAACAACTCCTAAAAACGCGACAGGTACTACGTGACGCGAGCGTTCCTCTCCTCAGCGTGTGGTACCCACCGCTCCGGTTGCCTGAAGGTCTCTCTCTCTCTCTCTCTCTCCCTCGCTAGTGAGATGCTGACATCGACCACGCGCCCTCCATCCTCCACACGGAGAACGCGTAACTGAGTCTTTCGTGCGCCACGTAGCTGCAGCTGGACATCTTGTTGTCCATCTCGTCGCTCTGCAGCACCTGGCAGAGGAAGTCGATGTACCTGGAGGCGAGCTTCAGCGTCTGTATCTTGCTCAGTTTGTCCGAGGGCAGCGTGGGGATGATTTTGCGCAGCGACGAAAACGCGTCGTTCAGAGACTGCGTGCGCTGCCTCTCGCGCACGTTGGCCAGGCACCGCTGGTTCTGCAGCTCCTCGTACGACTGGTTGCTACTCGGGCTCGGCTTCTTGACCCGCTTCACGGGACCGGGGCTGCTGCCGCCGCCGCCGCCGCTGCTGTCCTCGCTGGGCTTCTTGCTCTGCCTCTTCTTCGCCGGGAAGCTGCTCTCCTGCGTGGTGTCCAGCTCCTCCTCGCTGGTCACCAGACTATCCGCAGGGGACACCGGGGAGCTGCAGCCCTCTTCCATGTCTTCCTCGAGGAAATGCAGGGATAGAGCAGAAAACACGCCGTCCACCGTTGAAGCCGTGGTTACAACAACAACCAAAAAGTTCCACAGAAGAAAAAAAAAAGAAGAAGAAGAAGAAGAACAAAAAAAAAGGTGTAGATATCCGAGAAGATGGAGGGGAGTATAACCTTCGGGATGCCCCGCTCTCTGCTCCTCTCGCTTCGGAAGGAACTGGATTTCAAACTTGAGGTTGGCACGCTTCTCCTCACGCAGTGAAGTTTTTTCCTTAAATTCTTTTGGAAACGTTATCCCCGTTTCAGATGCTAAATAGTTTTGAGAGTGGAAGGGGAGGGGTTTGGAGGGCGGAGGCGGAGCTAGTGCGCGTCCTGGTCGGCTAATAAGCGGGAGGGTCCAGTCGGGTTCGTGCCTCTGCTGGAACGGGTCTCAAACGGGCTTATTACTACTTCATTTGATTTTTTTAGTATTTTTTTAATCTATGTTCGCCTATATTTAATTAATAAAGCCACAATTAATCAAACTATGAATTAAATGGTTACAGTCCTGATAAAACCTCTTTTACGCATTTATTTATGATAAAATTATTTTAATTATCTTGAAATTAAGGCGATCATCTATTATATATGTGTTACATTATTCCCATAATTTGTATACAATTTTACATAATATATTATTAATAGTATTCCGTCAAGAAAAGCATCTCGACATCTCCAGTAAAACGTAAAGTGAAACCCCGGCTTGAACCTCGGCTGTGTCTGCAGGGCCTTTTTTTTCTTCTTCTTCTTTCTGCTCAACCCGTCCAATAACGTTTCCATGTGCGCTCGCGGCGATTTGCGCACAACTACGTCGGAGTTGCGTAAATCTATCCTCTTGATCTTTGATCGAATCAAAGCCGTCCGCTCTCACAGTTCCTATAATGTGCAAGTCAAACAGGAAGGAGGCTTAAACTAACCGAGGAGCTCTCCGGTTTCCGCCGATACCTCCAGTGGACGGTTCCTCCGTGCGCTGTGTCTCCATCTGTCACGTTCCCCCGACGCAGCGCGCCGGCGCACAGGTGGCTCACATTACGGCGCACGATTTATCCACCGCCAAAATATGGACTTTGTCCAAATCAGCTGACTGACCTCAAGAGATTTCTGCGGGTTCCATATTATTGTGGCTTTCTTGGCTATGGACCGGATTATTTTGCTCCCAAAAAAAAAAAGCAGGATGTTTAGGTATTTAAGCAATACATTATTTTGGCTTGTTTTAATAAAACATCTCTTTAAACTTTTTGTGCTGTTGGATAAATATCCAACGGTGGAGGAAACAAGGCCTTCAACTGTTAATGCCAGATTGTCCTGAATAATTGCCTCTTATTAGGAGCAATTTAGCTAATTCACACTGTAGCGAACACTTAAATTCACCAAGAGGATCTGAAAATAATCCAACGGTGTGTATCTTTAGTGCATGTGCCCATGTTGTGTGTGCTCTCCCGGTCCGGGGTGACCGGTCTCTGTAAATGGGGCAGAATTTGAAAGTTGCACAACATTGTTTAAACCCATAAATTCACATCTCCTGGTTCCCCCTTGAAACCCCCCATGTCAGAATAGAGGCTGCTCTGCTTAGTGTTCTGGGTTCCTCTGGTAATGGTGACTGTCACTGTTCTTTCCCTCGGTGCCAGGGCTCGACAATCCGACTCGCAGGCCTCGGTCCGTGTCCGAGGAGCGCTTTGCGTTCTCCTGGTCTCCGGCTTTATGAAGCAGGTCGTGTTTCTCACGTGGAAATATGAAAGTACTTTCTCAAATAAGTGCAGCGCGTTGGATGAAAGGAGGCGCATGCACATGTGGGAGAACACACACACACACACACTTTCCCTCATGATGCCCTCTGACCTCTGGCCTCCTCCTCCGTGCCCAGGGGAGGAGGTCCTGCCTCGCAGTGAGAGGCTGATCCTGCACAGTGTCTGTGAGGTGGGCCCCGGGCCCCGGGCCAGCACTTTTCCATTCACTGTAAAAAACTCAGGCACTGATAAGTTAGCGCATATCCAAAGAAGCAAGCAACACGACGACGAGGAAGACAGTTCCCAGAGTCTCGGACTGATTATAATTCCTTCCCGATCGCGTTCGGCTGCAAAAGATAATGTGAACAACTGCAGGAGAGCTCGAGCGTGATCATTTAATATATATTCTTGTCAAAGTGGCACCCCTACATTCACACTTTTTGTCATTTAGGGTGTTTATGGTGTTTGATATAATGCATTTTAAAGTAAAAGTTGATTATATGTCAAAACGGTGTGCTGCACTGCTCAAACAAGGTTCACCCAGCGGTCCTGGAGCGAGTTAAAGGGGTCCCAGAAAAAAGTCTGTGAAACGGAAATATACGCCGTGATACGCCAAAAGAGGAATGAGTGATTCATGTCTGTCTCACCTGACGCTCATTGTGACTGTAGAACCCCCTGAGAGAGATGAAAGGAGAGAGAGACAGCAGAATGAAGTGTGAGAGAGAGAGGTAGAGAGAGAGAGAGAACTCAAACTCAAAGATGAGCTCGGGCCATAATTCAGTGGGGCAGAATGACGCACCACTGTCTTGTCTGACACCTCTAGAACCAGATCCACATGAGTCCGGGGCCACGGCCTCCACGAACCCGGGTCCTCTCGTCACGTCGGTGGAAACACATCCTCGTCGCCCCGCGCCGCCCTCCGCCGTCACGTCGTACGTAGGAGACCGCCGGTCGCCCCGACGGGAAGTGAGGCCGGGAGGCGCCGAGGGACAAAGAACAGGTTTTCGGTAAAGAGAAGAAGAAGAAGAAAGAAAAGGATCCGCCAGACCCCCAAATGGAGGAGAGGGGCCAAACACGTCTGCGCGATGACCCCCTTCGCCTTTGATCTGACGGAGAGGGCCGCGGACGTGTGAGGGAAGTTATGGAAGGGATGATTTGTTGGAGGCCGTGTTGAGTGGAATTCTCCGGTCCATGTGGCTGCCGGGATCGGTTATCTTTGACTTCTACCCCAACAAACACCGACGGGCCTCACCCCAAATGATCTTGGCGAGAGGATCTAAAGACGCGGCCTCGCATATTTTCTGCTCGTGTGTGTGCATGGGCTTTTAAACTCATGTACAGTATACATTAGCACCTGACTATTGAACGCATTGTGGACATCTGTCTTTTCATACATGCACATGTGTGTGTGTGTGTGTGTGTGTGTGTGTGTGTGTGTGTGTGTGTGTTTCGGAAAGTGATTCAAGATGAACTAAAGATGTGGAGCAGTGAGAAGGGCCCAGCTGCTTCTCATTGCAGGATTTCTAGGGCAATACAACCAATGAATGTGTGCTTGGGCGATACATGGTCGTTCCATACGCATTAGCACACCGTGACACACAGCTCAGCCGCTTCTTGCGTTAGACTTTATCTCATTCTGACGATATTCGTCTTAGGATATCAAATTAAAAGACTCTCGACTTTTAAGATAAAACCAGAAGTGGACTTGTCCCTCTGAAGTTTGACGAAAGCAAAAGTCACGTCTGTTTTGTTGCCCGGTCGGAGTCACAAGTCGGAGTGAGATCGGATTTTAGTGTCGAAATAGTATTTATTGAAAACTTTCAAGGCTTTGAAAAAAAAAAACAACATGTTTTTAAATCGCCATTGTTTCCTTAATTCTCTTTGTTTAAAATAGTTCGACGTTACTCGAGTTCGTCTTCTTCGCAGGCGTCCTAACCAACGTCGACGCAGACTTTTATTGAAATTAAATGACCAAAAGGGCCACTTAGCGATATCGGCCACGGGCGCCGTTGCTAATTCGGGCCCTGTGTTCCGCAGAGGCCTCCGGTGTGAGTGAAACAACAGGCCGTAATCGGGGGGGAAAGGTACATATTGGCCAGTAAAACCATCGGCTCCCACACTCACAGAGTCGTTCTTCGGTAACTCGGTATAACGCTGAGCACCCATTCATTCATATATCCACACTTCTCCTTTCTGCTGCCCCGGGGCCGATGACAAGGTGTTTCTGAAATCGCATTAGGGGCCCTTTCATAGAGGTTTCATTTGGGGAGTGTGTAACAGCTTGAAGCGTTTAGGCTTTGTTTAATACGAGGCAGACTCGCCGCTCGCTGCTTTGTCTCCTGTGTGGAAAGGAGCCCGGGATGGCGGAGACCCCCGCTGTCAGAGATCGCTTTGATATCTGGAGATGGAGGGGAAACACACACACACACACACACACACTAACACCACCACCCCCTAAAACCTGTGTGCTCTGTACCTGCCTCTGCCCCGCTGCCCTGTAGAGTTATGGCCGTCCAGTGAACAAGCCGAACTTTGAAGTGCGGCTCTCCAAGGCTTCACATCCTCCGGGAGATGCGTGTGGAGAGTGAAAAAAAAAAATCATGATATACAGGACTGTGTCCTATTTTTAGGGCACATGCTGGGTCTTCTAGGCGAGGTAGCCCAGTTCCAAAAAAATACAATAAGTAATACCATGAGTTATACCATAAGTAATAACATAAGTAATAACATAAGTAATACCATAAGTAACTAGAATGGGCACTCGATAGAGCGCATACCTTCGTATATCACAAGATTGGGCATTGAATTATGAACATTTTGGCATTAGTTGCATGCCAATTGGACAAAAATGTATCGTGCTATGGTAAAAAAAAGATGTTGACCTTTCCATGACCTTGACCTTGACCTTTGACCCGATTGATCCCAAAATCTAATCAAATGGTCCCCGGATAATAATCAATCATCCCACCAAATGTCATGTGATTCAAGAAGATTTGACCTGTTCATGACCTTTGACCTTGACCTTTGACCCGATTGATCCCAAAATCTAATCAACTGGTTACCGGATAATAACCAATCATCCCACCAAATTTCATGCGATTCGGTTCAATACTTTTTGAGTTCTGCGAATAACACGCATACAAATAAATAAATAAACTAGAATGGGCACTCGGTAGAGCGCATACCTTCGCATATCACAAGATTGGGCATTGAATTATGAACATTTTGGCATTAGTTGCATGCCAATTGGACAAAAATGTATCATGCTGTGGTACAAAAAAATATGTTGACCTTTCCTTGACCTTGACCTTTGACCCGATTGATCCCAACATCTAATCAAATGGTCCCCGGATAATAACCAATCATCCCAACAAATTTCATGCGATTCGGTTCAATACTTTTTGAGTTTTGCGAATAACACGCATACAAATAAATAAATAAATAAATACACAGCGATCAAAACATAACCTTCCGCATTTTCAATGCGAAGGTAATAACATAAGTAGTACCATAATAAGAGCCATTTAAATGCCACTGAAGTGCTAATCTGTGTTTTAATCCAGATATAGTCGGAAAAGATGAGTTTTTAGTTTCCGGTGAAGGTGTAGAGACTTCCTGCCGTCCTGATGTCAGCGGGGAGCTCGTTCCACCAATCAGGAGCCAGGACAGCAAACAGTCTGGATTTCGAGTGATTAGCTCGAAGTGCAGGAGTCACAAGTCGGTTGGTCGATGCCGAGCGGAGCGAACGTGCTCGGGGTGTGAGGTGTGACCATCTCCCGGATGTAGACGGGGCCAGAACCAATGTTTTGAAGCGGATGCTGCAGCCACCGGTAACCAGTGAAGAGAGCGGAGGAGCGGAGTGGTGTGGGTGAATACACACACACACCACACACACACGCACATGGGTTAGTTGTGGAGGGCGCACATCGGTATGCTGTTTATTTTCTTCTGTTTATGAGTTTTGTCCAAGAGGAGAGCGAACCTTAAATTCAACCCGCACTCAGCTCAAAGTCGCTTCACCGACTTGACACTGACAGAAAACAGCGTGGCCGGAGCAATTACGTTGGCTATAACACAATTATATTCATTAAGCACGTACTACTTCCAGAATCTGAACTTTAACCAGGGGCCAAACGAGAGCAAAGGCGGAGGGGGGAGGAGTGGGGGGGGGTCAGAGTCAATTTGCAGAACAAACCACAGAGACACCGGGCACTCGGGGGCCGATGGGGGGGGGGGGGGGCCTCCTGCGCAAATAACGCAGCGTAATTAGCGCTGCACTTGTGACCCCGGTGCCAAGGTTAGCGGGCCGGCTGGCCCGGGATCGCAGGGCGGTGTGTTTCGGGCCAGGTGCTGCCAGGTTACACCAAATTAGTTTTTTGTTTGGGGGCAGTGCAAGAAGGCTGGGCAAACAGTCGGGGTGTTTGTTCTGCTGATTGGCCCGGGACAAGTAGGGTGAGGATCCCCGGATGTCAACACGGGTGTGTGTGTGTGTGTGTGTGTGTGTGTGTGTGTGTGTGTGTGTGTGTGTGTGTGTGTGTGTGTGTGTGTGGGGCATTTACAGTCCACCGTCACTCCCTCCTTGTCACCTGTGTCACCAACAACACCCTCCGCTCCGTTAAAGACGTGGACTGTTAGTTTGCTCTGAGCCTACGAGGGGCAATGATGAATCTTCTCTGTGTGGCCCAAACTAGAGGAGTAATTTAGGGCGTTGCACTGTGAGGGGCTGTAACGCATGTTTCATCCCCACCCACCCCCACCCCACCCCTCTCTCGGCTCTCGTTGCTCACACCTCGGAGGGCCTGGAAAGCTGACGCCGTGTCTTCCCCTCCACACTGGGCGTTTGCTCCGGCCACCAGGAGGGCTGCCGCTCTAATCCGAGGAGGATATTATTGAATGTTCCAGTGCTCATCTGAGAAGGCTTCAAATGGTACCCTAACCCCCCCACGGACGCGTTGTAAAGACGACACCACATTTCTCCCTCACACGCTCTGATCTGAGTTATTCGCTCTGAGGCCGACAGCGCCGTCTTTTCGTGAAGAGGAGACGTAATGAGAAAAACAGGTGAGCTATTTAACGAGAGCTTCACAGCTATTAAAAGTGCCGACACACCGGGTCACCGTGGCGACGACTGAGTGAGGGAGTCAGCATTTCTGCTTTGTTTTTTTTGTCTGTTTTCTTGTCTTTTTTTCTTTCTTTCAGGGGGTGAGGTGAGTTTTCACAAGGAACATGTCCCTCTCTCAGCAGGTTATGAACCTCCCTTCTAAGAAAAGGAAAACCAGCTTGCTATTCATAAATCAATTGATTATAATAACGTGAAGTATTTTATGCCTTTCTGCCCAGTGTTCATGATGTTCTCGATATACTGAAACGATACACCGTTTATACACCAGGAGCTCTGAGCACCCAGCCTGACGTTGGCCTCTCTTGTACATGCAAAGCAGGCTGGATGACACTAAACATCACACCACCATGTGGACTCCGAGTCGATGTTTCTCCTTCTCTCACTGTCTGATCATCTGTGAAGGAGCTATATTTATGTATTTATGTTGTCATCCCTATGGCTCCGTCACTAAACACCTCAGTGGAGTGATATTTATGAGGTTCCATACATAATTTTGGGCTATTTTGCCTTTATTATTGAAAGGATATATATATATGTATATTTAAATATATATTTATATATATATAAATATATATTAATATATTTATATGTGTATATATATTTAAATATATATTAATATATTTATATGTGTATATATATTTAAATATATATATATATATATTTATATATATTTAAATATATATTCCTGTATGTTTATATACAGGACTGTCTCAGAAAATTAGAATATTGTGATAAAGTTCTTTATTTTCTGTAATGCAATTAAAAAAACAAAAATGTCATGCATTCTGGATTCATTACAAATCAACTGAAATATTGCAAGCCTTTTATTCTTTTAATATTGCTGATTATGGCTTACAGCTTAAGAAAACTCTAAAATCCTATCTCATAAAATTTTAATATTTCCTCAGACCAAGTAAAAAAAAGATTTATAACAGCTGAGTGTTTGTCAAGGCTCAGGAAACCCTTGCAGGTGTTTCGAGTTAATTAGACAATTCAAGTGATTTGTTTAATACCCTACTAGTATACTTTTTCATGATATTCTAATATTTAGAGATAGGATATTTGAGTTTTCTTAAGCTGTAAGCCATAATCAGCAATATTAAAAGAATAAAAGGCTTGCAATATTTCAGTTGATTTGTAATGAATCCAGAATGCATGACATTTTTGTTTTTTTAATTGCATTACAGAAAATAAAGAACTTCATCACAATATTCTAATTTTCTGAGACAGTCCTGTATATAGTATGTATACTGTATAGGAGAGAATAAGAGGGGACGACATGAAGCAACGTTCAGCGGGCAGTATATTTAAATGTAGTTTTCCAATTGACAGATATTTGACCCTTCCACAGGGCTGTTTCACATCTTCTCCACCCAGACCCTGACATTGTTCCAGCAGGATGTGATGCACTAATTATATTTACAAGTGCAAGGCCCAGACACCAACACGATAAACACACCTGCCGGCCGATGGCAGAGCGGCCTCGCTGTGTTTGTCAGCGGTATGTCTGGCGGATGCTAAATCAATAAACTACCTCAACACAAATAAAAGAAGAAGCCTGATGCAGTCCACAGACTGGAGGAGTCTTACTCTTTCTGGCCCCCGAAACTTTCCACTTGGCTAAATCTCATCTGAATGGTATTCAGAGCTGTTTTCTACGGGTCACGATCTCACCGTGACTTTGACTTTCTAAATGTATTCATTTGATTTCTTACATACATAAATAGTTACATAAAGGGCTTATTATAGTTAGACCAAACTAAATCAGAACTTTCTCTGGAGCATTTAAATGCATCTCATATATATATATATATATATATGATATATATCATATATGATATATATATATATATATATATATATATATATATGATATATATCATATATATATATAGATATATATATGATATATATCATATATATATATATCATATATATATATATATATATGATATATATATATGATATATATATGATATATATAATATATATGTCATATATATATATCATATACAGGACTGTCTCAGAAAATTAGAATATTGTGATGAAGTTCTTTATTTTCTGTAATGCAATTAAAAAACAAAATGTCATGCATTCTGGATTCATTACAAATCAACTGAAATATTGCAAGCCTTTTATTCTGATTTATTGCTGATTATGGCTTACAGCTTAAGAAAACTCAAATATCCTATCTCTAAATATTAGAATATCATGAAAAAGTATACTAGTAGGGTATTAAACAAATCACTTGAATTGTCTAATTAACTCGAAACACCTGCAAGGGTTTCCTGAGCCTTGACAAACACTCAGCTGTTATAAATCTTTTTTTTAACTTGGTCTGAGGAAATATTAAAATTTTATGAGATAGGAGAATCCAGTCTCGTTACTTCGAGACTGGATTACTGCAACTCCTTATTAGCAGGCTGCTCTAATAAATCTCTTAGGTCCCTCCAGTTGATCCAGAATGCTGCAGCTCGTGTTCTCACTAAAACTAAGAAAAGAGATCACATCACTCCTGCACTAGCTGCTCTGCACTGGCTCCCAGTAAAATCAAGAATCACTTTTAAAATTCTTCTCTTAACCTACAAAGCCTTGATTGGTGATGCTCCATCATATCTTAAGGAGCTTGTCGTACCATATTGCCCCACTAGAGAGCTACGCTCACTAAATGCGGGACTACTTGTAGTTCCTAGAGTCTTAAAAGTAGAATGGGAGCCAGAGCCTTTAGTTATCAAGCTCCTCTTTTATGGAACCAGCTTCCAATTTCAGTCCGGGAGGCAGACACAGTCACCTCGTTTAAGAGTAGACTTAAGACCTTCCTCTTTGACAGAGCTTATAGTTAGGGCTGAATCAGGTTTGCCCTGGTCCAGCCCCTTGATATGCTGCTATAGGCTTATAGCTGCCGGGGACGTTTTAGGATGCACTGAGTACCTATCTCCTCTTTTTCTCTCCTTAAGGATGAATTTTCATCTCTCAATCACACGTTACTAACTCTGCTTTCTCCCGGAAGTCCTTTTGACTTTACGTCTCATGGGGTCATCGGACCCTATGAGACGGCATAGATCCTATCTGCCTGATGGATCGTCTGGGTCGTGGAATTCCTGCTCATGACTACGCCACTGTCCTGTTGAGACTCCGCCCTCCTCCTCCCCACCGCCATCTGCCTGATGGATCGTGGAGGTCTCCATCGTGGAATATGCCTACTATGAACTATTCATACACTCTGTCATATTCATTGAATGTATTTTAACTCTAAATCTGTCCTTCTGTACACATTACATCTATTGCATCTGTCCATCCTAGGAGAGGGATCCTCCTCTGTTGCTCTCCTCCAGGTTTCTTCCCTTTTTTTCCCCCTGAAGGGTTATTTGGGAGTTTTTCCTGGTCCGATGTGAGGTTTTGGGGCAGGGATGTCTATGTGTACAGATTGTAAAGCACTCCGAGACAAATTTGTAATTTGTGAAATTGGGCTATACAAATAAACTGAATTGAATTGAATTGAATTAATGAATCCAGAATGCATGACATTTTTGTTTTTTTAATTGCATTACAGAAAATAAAGAACTTCATCACAATATTCTAATTTTCTGAGACAGTCCTGTATATATGATATATATATATCATATATATAGTACATATATATATGATATATATACATACAGTACATATATATATATATATATATATATGTATGACTATATATATAAATATATATTATACAGCCAGATGATTGGTTGGTGATGCAGCCTCACTTAAAATGTGTCCCTTAAATGAAACATGTGCCGCCTGAATATTTAACTAATAAAACATAAACAGAGCTTAAAACAACCTCATAAATACATCCCTAAATAAATTAAGCCACCTAATACCACTAGGGGGCCCCAGGGCCCCCTGAGCATCAGAGTGCCACAAAGGTCACTTGCAGTTTGGTGATTGGCTCCTTTCAGATGCATTGGGGTAATTTAAAGTATAAGGCAAGGGGAGTCACAAAATACTTTGACATGTTCTAATCCTACGCTCCGATGCAGTGGGGCAGCTCTCCTCTCCGAGAATCCACTTGTCCAATTTAATTGTAGAGCACTTTTACTGAGTACTGTGTACACGCGTGTTGATTTGCGTTGATTTGAGTCCCATTCATTCCATCTCCAGAATAACTGGGGAGCCGTTTTTGATGGTCGTGCTTTACCGTGACCAAAGGTCCTAAACCAGAAGTTCAGCCACAAGCACACGTCAAAACATGGTTTGCTTCCTCATGATTTCATCAGGCTCCATTACTGGCACAGCAATTATACGTGTAGAAGAAGAAAAGCGATGTGTTGTCGACTCCCTTCGTGTATTACCCATCTGACCTGCACCGCTGGAGCAGCATCTGTAGACTGTTGAGAGAATCTACCCGGCCCTAAATAACAGCCCTGGCATTTCATCTCGCCATCTTTGCGTTCTTCAAACGCCGCGTCTCAGACCGGGATAACGGACCTAACAGTCATGGAAAGTGGCTGATGAACAAACCATAGAACGGAGGTATAGATTGGTACAGTGCATACAACTTGTTGTATTTATATTCTTTTCGAGGGATTTTCCATCTCAGTGACCATTGAATGGATTGTCGTGATTTTTTGAACATACATCCACGGTCCCCCCAATGACTTGTCCCGCAGTACCACCGTCAAACTGCGATTTATATGGATTTATACTACCTCGGGTAATCTGACCATCTCATAATGAAGCAGGTGGGTTTACATTGGAGTGTATTGTAAACAGAGGCGCCTCTTGGCTCTGCCCCATTACCTCAGTTGGTCCAATACTTTGCTTTATCGACAAATACCTGCAGAACTAATGACATTCCCATCGGTCTAATCATCAATATTTTGCATGTTGTGCTAATTGGTTTTCTATAGATATCAGGATGATATGGTGAGCCTGAATTTGTTCCTCCACGACAATAACGATATCGTGACAGCCCATAGTTATATCGCCCTAAAAGACAAATTAGAACTGGTGAGAACTTTTGTATTGACTCCTCAACCTCTATGAATATCCTGTCATAGCGACTACCAGGGGCCCGGGAGGGGGGGGGGGGCTCCACTCGTACCAGCAGTCCATCCATCATGCTTAGGCACCGCAGTATTTAAACTCACTTCTGAGGAACGACACCTGTGACATATTCCTCAGAGATCCGGGTCACGTGGCGAGCAGAGCGCTCCATCTGGACTCACTGTCCTGAAGTGTCGACGATATTTATGGGGTGTTTGGTTAAACGCACTCTAGTCCCCAGTTATGAATATAAATGCCCATATCGGGCCGTGCTGTTGAGTCATCAATGAGGCTAACGCTGAAATAAACCCGGGACCGAGAGAGGTGATGTGTCGATATGCTGGATTGACGGATTAAAGACCGCAATACGGAAACGACAGGAATGGAGAGAGAAGGCGGAGACGGCTTTTTATGATCCTGAGATCGTTGTTCACAAATACATAAAGCTGTCATTTAGAAAGGCTTTTCTGTGGCGGTGCATTCAAGGAAAAACGACACTTTCACATATCCTGGAGTAGTTTCAAATGTACAGTAAAGTCACACAACAACAACAACAACAACACAGCGGTCTCATCCGCGTTACAGAACAATAAATAATCACAGTTTGGTGGTTTACACGTCCAAGAAAAGTAGAACAGGCATTTTGTCATAAATAAATAGATAAATAAATAATGCAACAGATGGAGCCAACAGGACAACCTTGTATCACAAAAATTACGTTCCCCCAGACCTAAAATGCAATTTGCAGTTACGTTTGACTGAAACGTATTTCTCTCCAAATTACGTTTGACTGAAACGTATTTCTCTCCAGATTACGTTTGTATTTGACGTATTATAATAACAAATACGTCTCTGATCAACGTATCTTTGCCGTTTGTTATCTCTCTTTTCTACAATGCTGTTATGAATTGTAAAAAGCGTCCTCTAGTCTTATTTATTATTATGTTATATATGTTGTTTCGCCTGCGTATTCTGACAGCAATAAGCGTTGTCGGATCATATGAATTGGCGTGAAGACTTGCTGCTGGTGACTCTCCTTTATTTTCTTTTTTTAGGTGACAATACATTAATTAAAACTCGTAAACTATCACCACCTCATCACCACCTTAACAGAGTCAGTCCCATACGGGTCAAATCAACTATTAAACTTGTTATAAAATGCGCATCTGTCCGTAATCTATACCATAAAGTTCGCATTTTAACCTAAAAAAAGTGCGCTTCCTTGTTACCTTTCAAAATAAAAGTCCGATTTGTCTGTTAAGCGGAAGTAGTATAAAACGTCTATATTTATTCAAACAATACAATATAAAAGGCATACATCAAAATCAATAAGGAAAATGCTGAACAGTCAAACAACTCAAAACAATAAACCCTTCATGGGGTTATTTACAGGGCGTGTTTACTTCTCATCAAACAAAAAGAGCAGGTATCTGGAAAATCTGGGAAATAATTTGGGAATTGTTAATAAAACATGATTTACCCTTCAACTTCCACTGATATGCATGCAAACTAATACATCGCTTCACACACACACACACACACACACACTGACAGAAACACATAGACACTCACATACGTACACACACACACACAGGCAGAGACACACACATACTCACACACACAGACACACACTCTCATATGCACACACTCTTACACACGCACACACACACACAGACAGACACACACACTCACACACACACAAAATGACAGACACACACAGACACACACTCTCACACACAGACACACACTCAGACACACACATACAAACACAGGCAGAATCACACACACACACACACCCACACACACACAAATACACATGCACACACACGCATACTCTGCAGACTGACCTTTGACCTCCCAATTGTCTCTCAGATATAACCCTACTGCTTTATATTTAATATATTATATTTACCTAACTATAAGACTTTGAGGTCGTGAGGGGAATCCCCTCCAAAAGATTCACAAGAGAAAATTGTCACCGTGCCAATAACCCTTATACGATCCTTAAAACCAGTCTTTTAGTTAATTTTGCACACTTTCAATCAACTTAAAGATCTGGATTCTTTTCAGATTCAAAGAGGGGCCTCTGAATATGAATACCCTACAGTTTTGGACCGATAGCTCTGAGCTAAGGGCCCCAAAAACAGGTCCAAAGGGTCAAATTGGGTAAACATGTCAGAGCTTAGCTTTCTTTTCCAGGTTGTAGCCACTCCCAAATGGGGTAGAATACAATTGAAATTGTTCATATAGTACAAACATTTGAGGAGTTGTTAACCTTGAAGGAAGGAATTTTGTTTTTCCGGGTTTTAAACCCTTCCCAAGCAGGGATGCTAAGTGCTATATGTGGCCAGCCTACATGGTTGGGACCCATTTGGGAGGGCTACAACCTGCAACAGAAAGCTGAGCTCTGACATGTTTAGAAAAAAAAGCTAAATCAGCCCAAACTCACAACAGGGTCTCACATTTGTTAAACCACACACCTCTTCAAGGCCTGGATTTCAGACGGCCAATTAACTCTCGTGGGTGTTTCTGAGGAAATTTCACCCCATCACCTCATTGTAGGCTCTGTCCTGAGTGTCTGTGTTCAATTTGGGATTTCCAGGACTAATATTTAGGAGATTATGGCCATTTTTGCACTTGTCAAAAAATATGCAAATTTAAGAGAATAAGGCCCAATTTGACCCTTTAGACCTGTTTTTGGGGCCCTTAGCTCAGTGCTATCGGTCCAAAACTGTAGGGTATATCATATTCAGATGCCCTTCTTTGAATCTGAAAAGAATCCAGATCTTTAAGTTGATTGAAAGTGTGCAAAATTAACTAAAAGACTGGTTTTAAGGATCGTACAAGGGTTATTGGCACGGTGACAATTTTCTCTTGTGAAGGTTTTGGAAGGTATTCCCCTCACGACCTCAAAGTCTTATAGTTAGGTAAATATAATATATTTAATATATAGCAGAAGGGTTATATCTGAGACAATTGGGAGGTCAAAGGTCAGTCTGCAGAGTATGCGTGTGTGTGTGTGTGGGTGTGTGTGGGTGTGTGTGTGATTCTGCCTGTGTTTGTATGTATGTGAGTGTCTGTATGTGTGTGTCTGTGTGTGAGAGTGTGTGTCTGTGTGTGTCTGTCATTCTGTGTGTGTGTGTGTGTGTGTGTCTGTGTGTGTCTGTCATTCTGTGTGTGTGTGTGTGTCTGTCTGTGTGTAAGAGTGTGTGTATGAGAGTGTGTGTCTGTGTGTGTGAGTATGTGTGTCTCTGCCTGTGTGTGTGTGTACGTATGTGAGTGTCTATGTGTTTCTGTCAGTGTGTGTGTGTGTGTGTGAAGCGATGTATTAGTTTGCATGCATATCAGTGGAAGTTGAAGGGTAAATCATGTTTTATTAACAATTCCCAAATTATTTCCCAGATTTTTCCAGATACCTGCTCTTTTGTTTGATGAGAAGTAAACACGCCCTGTAAATAACCCCATGAAGGGTTTATTGTTTTGAGTTGTTTGACTGTTCAGCATTTTCCTTATTGAATTTGATGTATGCCTTTTATATTGTATTGTTTGAATAAATATAGACGTTTTATACTACTTCCGCTTAACAGACAAATCGGACTTTTATTTTGAAAGGTAACAAGGAAGCGCACTTTTTTTTAGGTTAAAATGCGAACTTTATGGTATAGATTACGGACAGATGCGCATTTTATAACAAGTTTAATAGTTGATTTGACCCGTATGGGACTGACTCTGTTAAGGTGGTGATGAGGTGGTGATAGTTTACGAGTTTTAATTAATGTATTGTCGCCTAAAAAAAGAAAATAAAGGAGAGTCACCATGCAGCAGCAAGTCTTCACGTCAATTCATATGATCCGACAACGCTTATTGCTGTCAGAATACGCAGGCGAAACAACATATATAACATAATAATAAATAAGACTAGAGGACGCTTTTTACAATTCATAACAGCATTGTAGAAAAGAGAGATAACAAACGGCAAAGATACGTTGATCAGAGACGTATTTGTTATTATAATACGTCAAATACAAACGTAATCTGGAGAGAAATACGTTCCAGTCAAACGTAATTTGGAGAGAAATACGTTTCAGTCAAACGTAACTGCAAATTGCATTTTAGGTCTGGGGGAACGTAATTTTTGTGATACAGGGTTGAACAGGACTGCCTCTCCAGAGCCGGTCGGCCATGTTTGGAAATCAGCACCTGACATGCAAAAACACACATTGCACCGCTCCGCTTCTCACGCCCATTGTCTCGTTTACACGACCAGGGCTCTTTTTAACACATCGTCTCGCAGACTAATGAGCGGGAGTCCAGAAAACACTTCAGCGCTACATGCAGAAGTATGAGCCCTTTAGAAAGTCCATTCAGTCTCATGCCAGTGTGCCCCACCCCTCCCTCCCCTCCTCATCCTCCTTCCTTCTCTCTCTCTCTCTCTCACTCTCTCCGGGACAAGTGCCATCCATTTGGGCAAACAATGCCAACCCTCTTTCCCCTCCACAGCCGCAGAAACAATGGCTCTCAATTACCAGTCGACAATACATTTGAATATTTAAAAAAGCCGCGGAGGTACGAAGGAGCGGGGTGAGGTTGAGAAAAGCCCGAGGTGTGTGACCCGATGAGAAGTCTGCAGATGTCGATCGGGCGGCTCCGTCGCGCAGGGCCGGCCTGCCTCCTCTCTTTGACATGTAGAGAGAGTGAGAAGAGGGAGGAACAAACCTGGAGACCTCCTCCCCGCTGCCATCCCCACACTTGGGGAAGGGGGGGGGGTGCCCCGTGTTCCTCAGTTAATCCCACTTTATCCAGGAGAGGCGGGCTGTCAGGTCTGGGGAAAGGGGAGCACGGGGCCAGGGGGAGACAAAAGAAGGACAAACGCATAAGTTTTGATACATTTTAATGACTGTTTAACAAGTCCTATGGGGGTAGGGGGGGGGGGACACTTACTCCTGAAAAGCACAGTGAAGAGGCTGCAGAGCCGATTTCCCACAGAATTAGTTAAGTGCACGGAGGCAGTCAGAATACAGGTAATTGTGTTGCGGTGACACAAGGCTTCATTTTGGTTGACAAATGCCCGAGAGAAGCCCCTTGATGAGAGACACGTTCTCGATGTGGTTACACTGTGAATAACAACTAATTATCTGTGTTGATTGAAAATCATTTGATTTTAATTCACTATTAAAGTTGTATAACAAAGACACAGACTCAAAATGAATGACTGATTACTGTTCATGGTGTACATGTAGCCTGTCCTCTATCTGATCATATCATCGCACTAAGGCATATTTGGGTAATCAGCATAACATCAATTAAGTGAAGCATTTAAGATTAGGAATTTTATGTTTTGGTGTGATTGATTTTCATGGATGTAAATATATATTTAATGGAGAATTTATATATTTTTTAAAGGATCAGAAAAGCTGTATGAATTAAGACTGACGGTGTATAATTAATTGATAATGTTCCCATGCCAACATATTTTAATTATGCTTAACATAGCCATATTAATCATATGTGGTTGGGGGGGGGGGGGGGGTCTGCTCACCGCTTGTGTTCCAGATGGCGTTGGTGTGGTTCTTGTAGCCATTCTTCATGCACTCGTCCACGTAGGACTTGGGGTCGCAGCCCGACATGAGGATTTCTCTCAGCAGGGCGATGTAGGCGATGGCCAGCCGCAGGGTGTCTATCTTCGACAGCCGCTTCTCGTAGGGGAACGTGGGCACGTGGCAGCGCAGCTCCTCGAAGGCGGAATTGATGCTCAGCATCCTCTTCCTCTCCCGGATGTTGGCGGCGTACCGCTGCACCTTGTAGGGCTGGTGGGTCCCCAGCCGCTCCGCCCGGCGGCTGTTCGCCTCCAGCGGGTCGTCCATGGAGGAGCCTTCCCCCTCTGTGCAGACGTCCGCCCCGGGAGACTGCACCTCGAGGTCGGTGAAGGTCATCTGCGCGTCCGGGAACATGGACTGACTTCCCAGAGAGGACCAGGGCGAGAGCTGCCCGGCGGCTGTGGTGTAGTCCAGCAGGAAGTTGTCCAGCTGGGTCTGAAACTGGACGTTTTGGTCCATTTGTCCCCAAAATGCAAAATCCTTCGTGCCATCCTGGTCAAAGTCAAAAAGCATATCCTCCATATTTTATATTTATAAACGCACAAACAAAACGGTCCCGTTTCTTCCCCGGTCTCTGAGCGCGTGTTTCCCTTAACAGAGTGGTAACTGCCTACCTGCATGAATCTCTGCTGCTGTGTGACAGCCCCGTGGACACGTCTCCTGGATTAAATACTTCCAGGGCCTCCGTGTTTCTCTGCGGGTTGCTCGGGCCATTTCTAAAGGCTGAAAGGGAGCTCTTAAGAACACTTTACCCCTCCTTGTGGATCGCTCATTGCTTTAAAAACCAATTACAATGGAATCAGTTGATCTCCAAACGACAAAAAAGCGGGGGAAACACATGTCCAATTATAAACTTCCCCTCAAGTAGTCCCGCTAATATTGACAAAAAACACTCCGCATTTAGCTGACATTGGAGGGCTTGCGCTGAGCATTATGGCGCAGCAGGCCGCGCAAACCCGGCGGCCTCTGAATGGGACGGTGTTATCTCCTAAAGCCCCGCGAACAACAAACACGACTGTCAGAAACACGTGAGCCCTCTTTGTTATACAAAATGATTTTTTACGGGGTTTATTCTGGTCCAGGCGCGTTTTTACGCACTGGGGTCAGATGCTTCACGACGTATCCCGGGCGGTATGACCACAGTTCCTCACACGTCATTTGCGTCTATAGTAGCCACATCAATACGCTTCCCATTTTGCCAAATATGATCGAATGAATGGCACACCGTGGAGGAGGGCGCGCGCTCTAATTACGCGTGGGTTAATTTAAATAAGCGAGCTCTTTCTTCGAGTTTTTTTTGTTGCACGCAGGGCAGCGCGGGGACGAACTCTAATCCAAGAAGGCTGCGTGTTGGCTCACACGTGGTTTCCATTTGACAAAGTCCTCCAGGACGCCGGGTTCAAGGGGGGATCTTTGTTTGTTGCAGTAAACACATTGCGGCGCGAGGCCTTCCGCTGCAGAAGAGCTGTTTATAAGGAGGCAGCGCGCTGACCTCACCACGGTGATCCAGCCAGTGCACCTTGTGCGTGTGATAGGTGAAGCACGTGACTGTAACAGCTGGTAGCGTCACCAAACGGTATCGCGGCGCGCTTGGAAGAGGCCCACTGTGTTTGCGTTGATCTTAAAGTATTAAGAAAGAGAATGTAGGCTATCCGGATTTTAATTTTGAATATATATAATTTCGTATGTGTGATTTTTTTTCATCTTTTCTTTCCTCTCCTTCCCTTCCTTTTCCTGTTAGATGTAAACTTAAAACGCCGGAAAAATGTATTCCCATGCACTAAATAGTTGCAGATGTGATAAATCCAGAAATAATTTGTCTTTGAAGATGACGCACATGATTTTGACATTGTTTGGTGTGGATGGGGGGGGAGGGGGGGTGAAGGCCACAATCCCATGAGCATTCTTCTTCAGTGGGTTTGATTTCCCAACAGAGACCTCGTTGTTTGCTTCAGGAAACGTCATAAAAGTTGCTGCTATTCTTCTTAAGGATCGAGTAGGTTAATGAAGCTGCAGCTCCGGTGTTGCTCTAACCGGCTTTTCCGTCCGGCAGCTCAATTAACCCATTAGACCGACACACAGGCGAAATTAGAAAGGACAACATCCCGACTTAAGCCGCGGCCATCTCGTCTCTAACCAGCCCGGTTGGACCGTGCGTTATCGGCACGCAACGAAACATGTGTTTTAAATGACTCATTTTGGAGTAAGGCGTCATCATTTTTATTTTTTTTTTTCGATAATCCTGGATGGCCTTTAGTGTTGGGGTTTTATTTATACACTCTCTTCTAACTGGTGTCAGGTGGTGTGTGAGGTTCACACACTTGTGAGCACACACATAACACACGGGAATGGTGATTGGTGCGTGACAATAAACACAATAAAAACAAGAAAGCATGAAAATAATAGAAACAGGGAACATGATACAATTCTAAACAAACAAATGAACAAATAAAGAATACTTTAAGATTAGTGTTTTTTTTTATAGAGGCACGTTTGTATTTAAAGAGTTGTGTAAAGCTGTCCTGAGGAGCCCGGCTCAGTGGGGGTCCCGGGGCTTTGTTAATAAGCGGTATTGGCCTAAAACTAACGCGGGATATATGCGCGAGCTCCAGGTTATAGATAATTCAGATAATTAAAATAATCCGTGATCCAGGGAAATGATCTCATTCCATAAAAGGGAGTTCAAGACTCACGAGCTACACACATATGCACAAAAAGAAAGAAAGAGAAAGAGATGGGGGTTGGCTGCGCGTTGCGCGCGTCTCTCCGCTGCAGACAGCTTGCGTTGAGAGGCGCGCGCGGGTCCCTGTCAGGACCTTCTGCCCGCAGGCTGCCGGCGACGTCTCACAGCCTCACACCCACACACACACCCAGCTGACGCTTCTTATGTTCGGTTGGGTTCGGTCTGAAGACGCGCCTGTCAGATTCAGATCCGCTCCATATTGTTTGTTGGACCGTTCAAGAGGACTGAAGGGCCTGGAAGGACCGACAGCGGCACTTCAGCCAATTATAAAGGAATAAGGAAGAAACACAAACGGGAAGACACGCTGGCCTCGAACGCACCACGGAGCTGCGTAAATGCGGCTTTTGTGTCGCCCGAAGGAGGAATGAAATCGTGTTGTTGTTGTTGTTGTTGCTTGTAAACAGTTGATACAGCCTCGGGTCTGTCCACGTGAATTCATTGACAGAAATGTGTATCTTTAAACCCGTCCATTGCGCAACGTGGACCACATGCTCGCAATTAACGGACAGCTGTTTGCCACCTGGGAGTCACGTTGATGGAGCTGAAAATCAAACGCGTCGCCATTGATCCGCACCTGCTGTTTCATGTCCTGTCTCGTGTTATGATTTCAAACCAGTGACATATTTCGGGGGGATTAGAGTGAGCAGTGTTGTAGCTCACTCTGCGCTTGTGTCATTTCCGACAAATGACTGTGTGTGTTGCTTAACTCTCGTCAGAAGCGGTGCCAGAATGCATTGCAATAATGTGCAAACCTCTCTAACACTTTCACCATGTCTGTCTATAGTCCTGCCTCTTGTTATTTCACTCTCACACACACACACATGTAGACACACGTTTACATAGGTCTCTTTTGACCTATCCCTAACCATATAACATGTCCCCTGTAGGTAGCGTAAACTAACTTCACTTTGTGAAGAAAGACAAGCCACTGTCACGGTGCTATTAGAGTGGACCCAAAAGCACGACTCAGACAGGAGTAACAAAGATGAATGTCTTTAGTTGAAAGCAGGCTGGGTCAAAACCGGGAGATCAGTCCAAGAAGCAAACTAGAACGGGCACTCGGTAGAGCGCATACCTTCGCATATCACAAGATTGGGCATTGAATTATGAACATTTTGGCATTAGTTGCCAATTGGATATAAATTGACCTTGCTATGGTAAAAAGAAGATTTTGACCTTTCCATGACCTTGACCTTTGACCCGATTGATCCCAAAATCTAATCAAATGGTCATCGGGTAATAACCAATCATCCCACCAAATTTCATGTGATGCAAAAATATTTTGACCTTTCCATGACCTTGACCTTTGACCCGATCAATCCCAAAATCTAATCAAATGGTCCCCGGATAATAACCAATCATCCCACCAAATTTCATGCGATTCGGTTTACAACTTTTTTTGTTACGCGAATAACACGCATACAAATAAATAAATAAATAAATAAATACACGGCGATCAAAACATAACCTTCCGCATTTTCAATGCGAAGGTAACAAGTCCAAAAAGGGGCGGGGCAGAGAATCAGAGGTCAGGACAGGCAGGTCAGGAATATACACTAATAACACTGGAGAACTTGACATGAAAACACAAGACAATCTGGCAGAGGATAAGAGCAAGTGAGGGAACCTAAGTAGACAGGGACTAACGAGGGAATGGGCAACAGGTGAGACGGGCATGAAGACCAGGTGAAGGTAATGAGGGACTAACGAGGTGATCAGAGGCAGGTGAGGGGAGTTGGACTGACGAGATGGGAAGCAGGATCTGGAATGACGTGATAGTTAGTGAGACAGGATGAAAACAACTAATACAAAAAGGAAGATGTGGAGCTAAACCGTTTCAGCCACGGTCTACCATGTCGCCACGGCGGGAGGAAGACAGACCAACAGTTCAGGGTTCTGTTCAGTGACGCACGTCTTGTTTGTTTCTCGCCACAAGGCCCGATACGCATCTCGGTTCTGAAAGCCTCTGGGATCCGCCTCGGCTGCGACGAGAGAGAGCGGCGTGGCAGCCCGGCGGTGTAATCTTCAGCCACAAACGTCTCTTTGATCTGGGGACCGAGCCATTAGGGATGTCACGGCACATTGAAGCGATAGCTCGGAGCAGAAGTTATCCTTGACCACAGATCAGGGTCCAGATAGCCCCGGGCCTTTACCTTTTAATTAAAAGGTACAGGCCACATTCAGCATGTAATGCAGTGAGCGGTGTGTGCCGGCTTCAAAGGGCACGCCGTGTCAGCTGAAGGGAAAACGATGCAGGAAATGCCTCCACTGATTGCATGCAAACCTCTCCTGCATGCGAGGCATTTGGGCGACGTGAGGTCGCCGCTGGCTTGTTATGGCATCTTTTCGGGGTCGACGACACACACGTTGTGTGATCGTGGACGTTGTGTGATCGTGCACGTGTGTGTGACGCGAGATTCAGACAAACTCAGGTACCTCTAACAAAGCCCTGCCGAAGAAATGAATCTGATTCTGATCCTTAAAAGTTAAGTAGCGGCTTACTGGCTCCGGGCCAATTTCTGTCTGCATTTCAGGCCCTCGGTCTGGTCTGGAAAAAGCATCATGGTCATAAAGTGGGCCTTGTGCAAACACCCCTGCGGGGGCACCGCGAGCCTGGAGCTGGATGTGAGCCCCCGCTTTATAAAAAACACATCAGTTTTGGACCATGGGCGTGTGTATACAGTGCATGACAACAGGTGGTATTTAGATAATATGACATTGTATGTGTGCACAACACATCATAAGTCCCCCCCCCCCCCTGACTCCACTGTTGTATTAATCCCAATCTGTGCATTAGTTATGAGACTTTTGGTGTGGGTCCTTGCGGAATGCGTGAAAAGGCCACAGAGCCGACATGTGAGAGGACGTATATCTGGAGGAATGTGTAGACTGAAATCATCAGCGGCGACACCTGCAGATCTCCAGATGTCGATACGATTCCCCAAAAATACATCGGCCCACTGCAAAAGACGGACGTCCTTGTGAAAAAAGACAAATGTTTCCTTTCATTTTGAATTATAAACTGCTTTCTGGTTCACTAAGAAAAGAGAAGCTATCTCCATGACGGCAACAACACACTGGAGACGGGAGAGGTTCGACTTTTCAACGGCATGTGTTCTTCTCGTGGAAGAATCAAAGCAACATGGGAGCCATCCTGGGCAGTTAACACACATTTATGTAATGAGTTACAGCAGCATTTCTACAACAAAATAAATCTCAGCTTTGGCGTGAGATTTAAAAAAAACACTTATAATTTTGGGACGTGGAGTATGAAAGATGTGAGCATTTTATGAGGCAGGGAGGGTCTAATTACCCTCGCATTGAAGACGCGGAAGGTTATGTTTTGATCGCCGTGTGTTTGCGTGTTATTCGCATAACTCAAAAAGTATTAAACCAAATCGCATGAAATTTGGTGGGATGATTGTTTATGATCCGGGGACCATTTGATTAGATTTTGGGATCGATTGGGTCAAAGGTCAAGGTCATGAAAAGGTCAACATATTCTTTGAATCGCATGAAATTTGGTGGAATGATTGGTTATTATCCGGGGACCATTTGATTATATTGTGGGATCGATCGGGTCAAAGTTCAAGGTCATGAAAAGGTCAACATCTTCTTTTTACCATAGCGCGGTCAATTTTTATCCAATTGGCATGCAACTAATGCCAAAATATGGCTGCGGCGAAGGTATGTGCTCTACCGAGTGCCCGTTCTAGTTAAAGATGTTACCCGTTACATTATAGGGAATGTAAGATCGGGGTTTCTGAGTAATGACACGTACTACGGGCTAAAAGTCTGGATGTTTCACTGTATCTTCATCCAGCGGTTCCTTTGATATCTAATTGTAATATCGCGGGTTGTGTTGGAATAAGTATGGATGTATTGTTAGTTAGGTTGTAAGTTATGTAGCTCAAACTATACCAACGTTGACTTTCGGTTTCTCACAGCACAGGAACAGCAGCCTCCGCGAAAGTCTTGTGTGACCTCTCGTGAACTTTGTCGCTCTCTTTACTACGTCACCTGACTTCCTGGCTCTCGATTACATGACCCGTACATGAGTCACAGTGCATTCCTTCTCATCGGCATATGATCACTGAATGAGAACAGGCTGGACGTAAGATTCATCGGTTTGCCACAGCAGCATGTACACAATGTTCACAGTTGAGCGACACAAGTCACATGTAAAAAGAGCGACAGGAGAAAATGCCACAACAGACTGAGTTTTATTTTGAAAAGACTGGACTGACACAACCAATTGACTCTCGTCGAAAAACGCACAAGAAGAATTTTTCATAAGATATCATACCAACCGTTGTATATAGATGAGTTGCACCTTTACTTAACGTACATCTTCCACCGGAAACTAAAAACTCATCTTTTCCGACTAAATCTGGATTTAAACAAAGATTAGCACCATACTATTACTTATGGTATTACTTATGGTATTACTCATGGTATTACTTATGGTATTACTCATGGTATTACTTATGGTATTACTCATGGTATTACTCATGGTAGTACTTATGGTATTACTCATGGTATTACTCATGGTATTACTTATGGTATTACTCATGGTATTACTCATGGTATTACTTATGGTATTACTCATGGTATTACTCATGGTATTACTCATGGTATTACTTATGGTATTACTCATGGTATTACTCATGGTATTACTTATGGTATTACTCATGGTATTACTCATGGTATTACTTATGGTATTACTCATGGTATTACTTATGGTATTACTTATGGTATTACTTATGGTATTACTCATGGTATTACTCATGGTATTACTCATGGTATTACTTATGGTATTACTCATGGTATTACTTATGGTATTACTCATGGTATTACTCATGGTATTACTTATGGTATTACTCATGGTATTACTCATGGTATTACTTATGGTATTACTCATGGTATTATTTATGGTATTACTTATGGTATTACTTATGGTATTACTTATGGTATTACTCATGGTATTACTCATGGTATTACTAATGGTATTACTCATGGTATTACTCATGGTATTACTTATGGTATTACTTATGGTATTACTCATGGTAGTACTTATGGTATTACTCATGGTATTACTTATGGTATTACTCATGGTATTACTCATGGTATTACTTTTGGAACTTTTGTAGTTTGACTGAAGAAATGTTACTTTCTGTATTCTTGTTGTTCTGAGTTTTTACTCTTGGTTGATTCACTTATTGTAAGTCGCTTTGGATAAAAACGTCTGCTAAATGACATGTAATGTAATGTTATGTAATGTAATGTTATGTAATGTAATGTAACGGCCCTTTGAATATTTGAGTGGCGAAAAAAACTTTAAAACAAAGTAAATAGTGTTGTTGACCATCAGGAGAAAAACATTTAATCTGATAATATCAGTCACGTGATGCCAAATAGATCTTTTCAATCAATAAGTGGAGCCTGACAGACGTGATGATTTTGTTGTTTACCATTCATGGAGACACTCTTGCTGAAACCAGATGTGACTATGCTCCTCCTGCTACTCCACTTCCTTGGAACAAAACACTGTCAGGTCCATTGAGACACACACACACACACGCACACACACACAGGCCTGATACTCAGGAGATGGTCTTAACAGGCACGAAGGCGTCTTAGGTCACTGCGGAGACATGTCGGTGGACACGCTGCCGCTGAAGACCAGCTGCTCGCTTTGTTGTGCACCAGTTGTCTCCATCTCTCTTTGTCCTCAGCCAGCGAGGTGGTGCACGTTTTCCCAAAGAAGACATTTCTTCTTCTTCTCAGGGATTGAGCGAAACTCTTCGATGTAGAGCTGAAAAGAAAGACCGTCACGGAGGACATCCACACTGAGGACGGCCCTCTGCTTTCACAGGTTGAGTGGTGGATAGGATCATGGTGTGCAAAGCAAGGTGATTCAAGAAGATAGCTGTGGCCCAATTGGGGATGGAGCTCATCAGACAGGGGGTGACAATACGTTGATTAACGCTCAGAGACGAGAGGGAGCATCTCTAATGTCACTCTATGGTGAACTGGATGATTATCTGATAATCCAATTATCTCTTTTCTTCTCATCGCATGAATGATTTCCCTCTGGTGACATTCTGCTCTTCCCCGACTAAAAGCAGAATGGGACATGTTTATATATATATATATATATATATATAAATAAATATATATATATATATAAATAAATATATATCTAAAAAAAAAAAATTATATATAATATATATATAAATAAATAAATATATATAATATATATATATATATATATAAATAAATAAATATTTATATATAATATATATAAATATATATATATATGTATATATAAATATATATATATATATACATATATATATATATATATATGTGTGTGTGTGTGTGTGTATTTGGGGAGTAGTTATTGGCCGGGTGCAGACTCTTCCTGGAGCACGCAGATATAAGAGTGGTATCGATCTTCTCATCTAACAAGTGAATGAAAGTATTTCAGAATCTCAAACATTCTGTCTTTCCTTCATCTGCTACTAAATTGTGCCAAAAATTAGTTCCAATAAATTCTTCCTGGTTTTCAACCAGGAGGCAACATCTATAGGTCTGCAAAGTGGAGTCCTCGCTGAACGGCCTGACAGCTGCATTCTCTCTAATGGCCACCAGGGGGCAAACAGATGTCTGATTGTATAGAAGTCCATGAGAAAATGACTTTACTTCTCACGTGATGTATTACTACCGTAGTGAACAGTGTAAACATGAGTTTATGGTCCTATATTTAGAGTAAAATAGACCATACACCTTTAATACGCTTTAGGGCGTGGCTACCTTGTGATTGACAGGTCGCTACCACAGGGTTGTTGGTCTGGGAGTCGTCTGTGTGTTTTCTTCATTAAAAAAACAAGATGGCGAAAGGCTTCAACGCTGCAGTCCACAAACCAATCGGTGGCGTCATGATGACTACGTCCACCTCTTTTGTACAGTTTATGTTTTCAACTAACCGAAACATCTTTCTTTCTTTTTCACAATTAAACTACATTTTTACTCTAATTCATTTAAGTATAAAACGGTGACACCAGCTGACTCATCAGGACCCACAATGGAGCATCATACATTTAAATGGTTTACATTCTGCACGGGTGGAGATGGAAGGACGAGTTTGTTTTCACCGAGCCAAGCTTTCACTCGACCAGAACCCAAACCCTTCGTTGCATCATCTCCTTAGCTGCAGATTATGCAGCATGACTCAACTGGCATATGACAAAAACATCCCAACCAGGGAGAGAGAGGAAAGAGAGTGGGTGCTTTAAGGAGGGAGGTTAGGCTGTTTCCCAAACAGGTCCCATCTGAAAGAATGATAACGGCTCTATTATTTCCCCTCAAGTTGTTGGCACAATCTAGCCAAACCTGCATACCGGGGAGGAATAACAACTGCGCCATGGGGATTTAAACAGGTCCACAGCAGCTTGATCACAGTGGTCGGGTTGAAAGATAAAGCTGGGGAATGATCAAGAAATGATGGACTGAGTTTTTAAATCATCCACCAAATGCTCCAGAGACACGGGGCTGCGGATGGAGTTTCATGTTGCAGCAGAAGATATATAAAGCGCTAGTGGCCTGTAATGTGAGATGTGTGCATGATGAGCATTTTGATATCGAAAGCTGGTGAATGGGAACACAAACTGGGCAAAAAAGTGTTCTTTTCCAAAACACTTTTTCCTTTGAAATCCTCACTCAATCAGCTGTTTACTAACCGGCATCTCGAGAAAATAAAAGTATTCAGAACACGCTTCACATCAGGCACTTTGTCCCCCCGTGCTGCAGCTCACCAGCTCTTTACAGCTGAGATACATATTCTACCTGAGACTCTGCAAACTTTTCCCAAGTAGTGACCGATGAGTGAAGTTAGCTTCCCGTTGAAGTGCAAAATACTTTAAAATTACTTTCTTGAAATACTGGAACTAATTCATCTGCAGTATATAATGTTGATAGATAGAAATAACGCACACTAATTCTTTCCTATCTTTCCTTAAGGTGCATTCACACCAAAAGCGACGCGATTTTTCACGTCGCCCAAAACTAGTGCGTTTACTCGCTCGATCATTTGCCGTGTTCACGCCATAAGCGTCGAGACGCTCCGCGAGGGGCGGGGCTTATCTCCGTGTCTCGTCTCCGTAAAGACCGTTATCATCTCCTTCATCCACCACGGAATAACTAACCACTAGTTCTGCTTTATACTTGTCGAGGACATCCCACACACGTCTGAACATCTAACGCCCTCGTGTTTGGGTTGATGACATCACCCGTAGGCTCACTCAGCTCGGTCACTTTCACAGATGAAGTTACTGTTACGTCTAAACGACTTCCGCTTCCAGCTACGAGAGCGGAACATCTAAACACGTGTTATTGTGTTCATAACATTATAATATATAATATATGTTATTGTGTTCATAACATTATTGTCCTTCTTGTTCTGATTCAACAGCGGCGGGACAGCGATGACGCGCGGAGCAACTCCAGAGCTGATTGGCCCGAGTTGCGAGATTACCGCCTCAAAGTTAAAATATTTCAACTAGGGGCGAAAATTGCGCCACTGAAAACGCGTCGCCCCAAACGCGTCGCCCCAAACGCCCCAAACGCGCCGCCCGGAAAAATATCGCATCTATCGCAGCCACACGCGTCTGTACGTTGACTTTTCATGGGATTCGGTTGCGCGAAAAAAATCGCATCGCTTTTGGTGTGGACGCACCTTTAGACGACAGGAACCGTGGCCTCATCTGCTCTCAGAACCATTCAGACCTGAAGCCTGGGAGCGTTCCTAATCAGCGGCACAGAATTAATCCGGCCTGAGAAGACAGCAAAGTCGCACATTACGGCTCACACCAAAAGCTTCCGCATCTGAGAACAATTAAACGTCTGGTTTCCGTGAGAGGCCGGTTTGCCTGTTGACATGTCGGGCTGGAGGGAGGCACCGCCTGCACCGAATTATACCGGCAGACAACACGGAGGATTGATCCCAAAATCTAATCAAATGGTCCCCGGATAATAACTAATCATCCCACCAAATTGCATGCGATTCGGTTTAATACTTTTTGTGTTCTGCGAATAACACGCATACAAATAAATAAATAAATGAATTAGAACGGGCACTCGGTAGAGCGCATACCTTCGCATATCACAAGATTGGGCATTGAATTATGAACATTTTGGCATTAGTTGCATGCCAATTGGATAAAAATTGACCGTGCTATGGTAAAAATAAGATTTTGACCTATCCATGACCTTGACCTTTGACCCGATTGATCCCAAAATCTAATCAAATGGTCCCCGGATAATAACCAATCATCCCACCAAATTTCATGCGATTCGGTTTAAAACTTTTTTTGTTATGCGAGTAACACGCATACAAATAAATAAATAAATACACGGCGATCAAAACATTACCTTCCGCATTTTCAATGCGAAGGTAAGAAATAAATAAATAAATAAAAAACATAACCTTCCGCATTTTCAATGCGAAGGTAATAAATACACGGCGATAATAAATAAATAAATACACGGCGATCAAAACATAACATTACATACATTACAAACCATAAAGACAGACAGTTAGTTAAAAAAAAACCTAATGTAATGGAAGACTATTTTATTAGCAAAGCAGAAAACGGCTTTCCAACTAAAAAACACATCTCCCACATATATAGAAGGCTTACAGGTGACAGAACACAAAATACGTTGAACATCAAGGAAAAGTGGGAATTGGAATTAAATGTTATAATTGAAGATGCAACATGGGAAGATCTGTGCAACAAATGTCATAAAGGAATCAATAGCCAATTATGGAAAGAATTTGATTGGAAACTAAAAGTCAGATATTTTAATACACCTCTTGTAATCTCTAAATATGTGCAGGATCCTTCAGCTCCATTATGCTGGAGAAAATGTGGAAAAATAGGAGATCATATCTTTTGGGACTGCCCAGTAGTCTTTTGGAAAAATATAAAAAAAGAAATCAATAGAATTATTGAAGTGGAGGTACCCTCAGACCCATTAATAGATGTGCTGGGGTCTATACCAAGAGATTTAGGGGACACCAATCTGAGGTATATTCTCCGCATACTTTTAATGATTGCCAGAAAAACAATAACTCTGAACTGGAAAGATGCAAAACCACCAACCATAACTCAGTGGAGACAGAGATTAAACCAGGTCCATACAATGGAAAAAATGACTGCAAAATTACAAATGACATTAGATATCTTCACAAGAAGATGGGCGTGCGTGACGTTATATCTAGAGTCGATATTGGATGTAGATAGTATAACTGAGAGGGGTTGATGTTGTACACATACAGTGCAACTGCAAAACAAAGAGGTCTATGAAAAATCTGGGTATGAAATGAATGTCTGTTGTTTTTTAATTTTCTATTTTTTACTTTTCACATTAATGCCTTTTATCTTTCTTTAGTTATTTTACTTGGTACTCCATGCTTACCATTTGGTGTTATGTAGTTTGATAGTTTAGTCCTTTCCTCCCTCCTCATTGGGTCCTACTCTTGGAGGGTAGAAACATGTGGGAGGGGATGGGTGGGAATCTTTGGCGGGTGTTTATGTGGATATGGATGGATTTGGATGTGCTGATTTTATTTTGTTGTAGATATATTACTTTTTGTTGTTGTTTTGTTTTGTTGTTTTTTTGGTGTTTATTTTTTTTATTTTGTTTCTTCTTTCTCCTTTCTTCCTTCTCTTTTTTTCTTTTTCTTTTATAGATGTCAAGGAATAATCTGTTTGTGGAAAATGCAAAATAAAAAGTTATAAAAAAAAAAAAAAAAAAACATAACCTTCCGCATTTTCAATGCGAAGGTAATAAATACACGGCGATAAAAACAGAACCTTCCGCATTTTCAATGCGAAGGTAAATATAAGAGCAGACACACTGCAAATGTTCTGATGAGCTTGCAGACGTGAGGGCTGCATTCCTCGCTGGCACGCCACGATCCCTCCCCGAGCACCCAGAGCCTCTTGTTTATTCCAAAAATCACACCGAAGAATGAAGCTTTGATGCTGTTTTGAAATGCAGTGGCGATCATCCTGTCTGTTAAAGGGACAGAACATCAAAAGTACACGTGTGTCCTGGTGACTGACCTTTTGGAGATATCTGTTGTAGAGAAGTTTTTTCTTCTATATAATGACACTTTATAGCACTTGATCATGACTCAAGATAAGATTGGATTATCTTGACCACATGACATTAAGTGCGATATAGTCCCATTATTTGGAAAGAAGGCATCTGTTTGGCGTATATCTCCAAAACTAATGTAGATTGTTAAATAGCTCGACATGGAAGAGGAACTTTTTTGTGTGTTGATTTTGGGGTGAACTGTCCCTCTTTACCTTCGCATTGAAAATGCGGAAGGTAATGTTTTGATCGCCGTGTATTTTTATTTTTTTATTTTTTATTTGTATGCGTGTTATTCGCATAAGTAAAAAAGTATTAAACCGAATCGCATGAAATTTGGTGAGATGATTGGTTATTATCCGGGGACCATTTGATTAGATTTTGGGATCGATCGGGTCAAAGGTCAAGGTCATGAAAATGTCAAAATCTTCTTTTTACCATAGCACGGTCAATTTCTATCCAATTGGCATGCAACTAATGCCAAAATGTTCATAATTCAATGCCCAATCTTGTGATATGCGAAGGTATGCGCTCTACCGAGTGCCCGTTCTAGTTAAAGGAAGAATTTGCCATTTTTGGAAATCCACTAATTACCCTTCTAGGTGTGATAAGGAATTACATATTAATATCTGTATGATACATATGAACAGCTGGCTAACGTAATGTTAATTAGCAAGGATTAAAGGTCCTAGCAAGTGGATTTAGTTTTCTTTGGACTACCTGTTTACACCTAGATGCAGTCGTTATGCTAAGCTAACTGTCTGTTGGCTGTAGCTTCTGCACCATGTAATCAAACTAGTGCATTTCACATAATGTTTAACTATTTATGGCCTCACAGCGCAGTGAACGTGCATCTGCTCAGCCGTCTGCAGGAGGACACTCGGCTAGGAAGCTCACAGGTGTGAGCTGAAGAAATGTACAGGAGAGGAACGCATGTGCTCCGTGAATCGGACCCTGATAAACAAAGTAAAGACTAGAATGGGCACTCGGTAGAGCGCATACCTTCGCATATCACAAGATTGGGCATTGAATTATGAACATGTTGGCATTAGTTGCATGCCAATTGGATAGAAATTGACCGTGCTATGGTAAAAAGAAGATGTTGACCTATCCATGACCTTGACCTTGACCTTTGACCTGATTGATCCCAAAATCTAATCAAATGGTCCCCGGATAATAACCAATCATCCCACCAAATTTCATGCGATTCGGTTTAATACTTTTTGAGTTATGCGAGTAACACGCATACAAATAAATAAATAAATAAATACACGGCGATCAAAACATAACCTTCCGCATTTTCAATGCGAAGGTAAAGATGTTGCCCGTGTCGAATTTTAATCTGATTATGGTTTCAGTTCCAAGTATCGACTGATCCCGCAGAGGTCGGCCTGTGTCTCTCCCCCCCCCCCCCCCCGCTGGGCAGAAGAGAGGAAAGTCTCCCCTCGAGGCCGTGAAGCCATAAGCGACCTCTAACATCACGGCGCTTGTGGCACGACGCTCTAACTCTACGCCGCGAGAGAAAGAAGAGAGGAACTAGCACATCATGAGCTGGGGATGGTTTTATTTTGTGCCTCGTAAAATGTATTTCTAATGTGTTTTTACAAAGCAGATTCCTTCCTTGAGCATCAATGTTTGCACACCATTACTCTATCCGACATCAAATGGGGATGAATGGCGCCGAGCGGGGATTTTTTTTCGGACCTCTTAATTAACAACAGCTCATCAAGCTTTCAATCTCCAGTGTGAGGAGTGTAAAAAGAGGTTGACTTCATTCGAGGCTAACGCGCTTTTTCCATTTGAGACAACCCCAGCTCCAACACACGCAGGCCTTCACATGGACGTCGGGATTGGATTGAGAGGCTTATGTTGTAGGTGTTGCCATCGGACTGTTTTTTTCCGCTGCCAAGGACTAAAACCCCTCGAGTCGGCCTAATCTTGTAACGTTTCATATCGACAATAGCGAGGCAAAACTGAAGGAAACAAAAAATACAAATAAAAACTAACGGAGAGAAAGTGGTGGGGCGGAGGAGAGAAGGAATAAAGGCAGAGAAACAAAAAGGGTTTTATAAGAAACAGATTGCTAAACATAAACACCAATCACTTGACAGGAGCAGAAACAGGAAATTAAATTCCCAGGAGATGAAAAATGCATCCATGGGAGAAAAAATAGTATCACTGATTCTTTGTATTTTTGTCTGCCGCAGTTGGAGAAGGAAAAGGAGAGTAAATAGAGAGGGAAACAAAGACGAGAGACGAGGAAGACACCAAATGGAAAGAATCAACCGGACCTGGAGGGCCGAGTGGGTGAGGACGAAAAGACAACGCACCGAGGCGTCTTCCCGGCCCGCCAGAGACGCTCCGGCTTCTGTGTTGGCGTCACAGGAGTCGCCTCACCAGTGTTCCCCCTCATCGTCTCCTCACAGGTCTTCAGTCCCTCTTCATGCACACTGTGAAGAGACACAGAAGCCCAACTCGCCACCACGATGTGTCCCCAAGGCAACAAAAAGCAATACATATGATCAGTGATATTAAATTCATCACGCACAAAGTCAAGGGGAGTCATAGAAAGACGGTTAACATGACAATGTCAAGGGATTAGTCAAAATATGGAAACCAGTCTTAGACGTGGTGGACCCCTCCGGGGTGTACTTTTCTGTGCCAGATTAAAAACACTGTCACTGATGCTGACTTGATTTGATTTGATGATGTAACCTTAAATATGTACTTATAGTGGTGATGTGCGAATGTGTTATGTGCTGTGGTTTTTCTCATTATTTTGTATCCATTATCTATTTATATTTTGTGTCTGTTTTTTGTTGTTCTTTACCCTTTTGTTTCTCTTTTCACTTTGTATTGTATCCTTAATGTCCTGTCTTGCTAATTTGTAAAATTTAAATAAATATATAAAAATTAAAAAAAAGACGGTTAAAGTGACATAAAGCAGAACGGCTACAGTTTATTTGCGTGTATTTACTCTTTATCCAGTTGATGTGATGCACCACATTGACCCGGTTTTGATGAAACTATTCATTTTAAAATATCAAAAGGAAAATATATATATTTTGGTAAAATACACGTTCTTGCTAAGAACTGGATGAAAAGATGGACACCGGCCTCAGGTCGGTCTGTTTAGCATGAAGCTACCGCTGGTTAGCGTAGCTTAGCTTAAGACCGGAAGGATTGGTAAACCCACCGGCATGACTCCCAGCTCGTAATGCTGGACACTGTCAATCATGTTGAAGGAGGCAGACCCAAATGCACCTATTTTAATCTACGTTTAATCTGTGATCCATTGTTGTAATAATTAGTAATGAAAATGTGTTGTTGCTTTTTTATTTCTGTTTCTGTCAGTGCTATAGATATAGATATATACTTTATTAATCCCCAAGGGGAAATTTGTCGTCACAGTAGCAGCACCAATAAACTAAACACATGAGAATAAAATATAAAATATAAAAAACAGGGATGAAAGATATAGATGTATACAAGTAAAATATAAAATACAAAATGAAGTATATATATGTATATAAAATGAAACATATATGTATATATATATACACACACAAACAAATATAATACAATGACTGTGCAAAGTATACAAAGTAAAATATAAAATACAAAATAAAATATATATGTATATATATATATACAACATATATGCATACACAATACAATACTAATGACTGCAGTGTAAAATTAAATTAAATATAAAAATATTAAATATAGACAGAGTATATATATATATAATAATAAATCCCCATGTTCTCTATGTTAATTTTACACAATAATGAACTGTTACTTTCCTAAAATAATAAAAATGTGTTGTTTTCTATTCTAATGGCATTAATTACATAACTGTTTTGATAAGAAATAAGAAATAATGTTGCTTTGATCTGTGTTCCTTAAAGCAGTGTATTATTACAGTGTTTTGGGTATATGAGGGTTAAGGTATCTTTTCCCTTGGTTGGCCACAGTATTCAATTTCCTTTAAATCTGAGGATTTGAGAATGAGTACTTTTCCCGAAACAGTTGAACCCCGATGACGATGTGTTGATGCTTCCACGACGACCGTGCCGAGCGACAGGAGCTCCCCTCGGCCCTCGTCTCTGCCCTCCGTTCTCTTCATTTGTCTTTGAGCTTCTGTCTCGTGGAAATTAACAAACATTCTTTGATCCATAACCTGGGTGGAGTCACCTGAACCACCGGAGCCAAGTCGTTTTATTCTCGAAGCAAAAGTCACGACTCGTCACACAGTGAATTAGAGCGGATACCCAAACCTCCCAATTATTGGATTAACATCAATACAAATTTGAATCAGCCATGTCAAAAAAAAAGGTCAAACTTTCGTCAACGTCTGTGTCGCTCATAATGAAAACCGCAACAACAGAAAATTTATTTTCAGTCACTAGAGAGAGGTTTTGAAAGTGAAATATTTGCGGTGAGGGTTCCCCCAGTCCCAGAAGCTAACCGCTGGAAACACACAGTTTAATAACACAACATGATACCCTCGTTTGACAATAAAACCACAAAGTCTCCCGCTTGAAATGTAGTGAAATCGTACTTGACAAGAATTCCTGCCCAATGAAGATGAATTAGACGCTCCTACTGTTTTGGAGAAGCGAGGGTATAGTACTCGTAAGATAATATACAACGTGGCCTCGGGCGGAGGGAGGACCGAAGCCCCCTGACCTCACAGCTGCCCCCTCACGGGCGGGAAGAAGCTCCTCCGTACTGACCTGGAGACGAGCACCGGGGGTACGCCGCCAAACTGGCAAGAGTAGTTGGGTTTTAGGGGCAATGAAAAATAAATTCCTCCTGAAGATGGGCCCCGAGGGGATCCGGCTCGGCCCAAAAGCGGAGGAGAGTGAGCCATGCGGGAGGAATTCCAGGGCGGGGGTGGGGATGTCAAAGACAGGCGGCGGCGTCAGGCTGCCGTACCCGGACCTGTTTACTCAATACCTGATTGAACTGCGCCATGAAGGAAGTCCACATCCAGAGTGGAGTCCAACAGAACTGGCACTAATGTGCGGCGCTGAAACATAAAGGGGGACAATTTTACTTGAAATCCCTTTTTTTGGAATGTATATCCTGTAGGAGACGTACTTTCTTAATTTCCCAGCGATGGAAGGAGACGTTGCTGATTCCAGCGTCTTCACTGAAGCGCTGCTGCTGCCTTCTGCTCTTGTTAAAGCAGCCGGACATCTGAAGACTGGAAACCTTTTTTTTTTTTTTAACGGCCAAGATGGAAAATCCTCCTCTCTCTGAATGTCCATTGCCTGCATTAAAGTCACTTCACGGGCTTCAACCGGCTTCGACATTCTGAAATACTAAACTAACATTCATTCTCATGCAACGTATACATTAATTCTTGCCATGTACGTTTGCATAGAGTAAACAGTACCCCTATGCTTCATAACACATTAACAAATAGAATGGGCACTCGGTAGAGTGCATACCTTCGCATATCACAAGATTGGGCATTGAATTATGAACATGTTGGCATTAGTTGCATGCCAATTGGATATAAATGGACCGCGCTATGGTAAAAAGAAGATTTTGACCTTTTCATGACCTTGACCTTTGACCCGATTGATCCCAAAATCTAATCAAATGGTCCCCGGATAATAACCAATCATCCCACCAAATTGCATGCGAATCAAGAAGATGTTGACCTTTTCATGACCTTGACCTTGACATTTGACCCGATCGATCCCAAAATATAATCAAATGGTCCCCGGATAATAACCAATCATCCCACCAAATTTCATGCGATTCGGTTTAATACTTTTTAGTTATGCGAGTAACACGCATACAAATAAATAAATAAATACACGGCGATCAAAACATAACCTTCCGCATTTTCAATGCGAAGGTAACAATATCAATATTCTCCCTAATATTTCCTATTATAATATCTTTCTATATGTATTAATTTAAAGCATAAGACTTCCTCTGCACATGTGCAATATCAAAATAAACTATTACAACCTAACACCATCTATTTGTCTCCATTGAAGAGACGATGGTTGGTATTTTTTTACAAGGCATTCGCTGGTGTTCTATAAGGCCGGTGATTCCAGCAGTATTGGCAATAATTACCGCCAAAAAAAAACAAGAAAAGGATGTCAAATACAGAAGATTTGGTTTTTAAATTGAGCTGCAAAATATGTTCGCAAGCTGTTCCCACAAAAAAAACGCATACCACGTTAGTTGAATTTGCCTCATCCACTCCTTTTTCTGACAGGGAGACAAGATACCACGAGACGCAGCCGGGTCACGACCCCTACAGGAGGCCGCATGCTGCACTTTAGTGTAATGTTTTCCACTTGTTTCTGTACCCGGACTTCAAAGAGCACTGGAAAAGGTAGAGATATAGCCAACCCCCACATCCACTGCCTATTCATGCAGGGGGAGGGAGGGAGGGGGGGGGGAGCAATGTGGTTCACATTATTTGATAAGCATCCCATATTCTCAAAGGTATTTTAATGACCCGCGGCGAGTGCTGTCACGGTCCTGCCGCTGACGCTCGCGGCGTCTGCTCGCGGGAGGGCCTTCGGGTGAGAAAAGGGCGACACGATGACACCCGGCGCGAGGACGTGGTTCCGTCTGACGGAGAAGAAGAATCAGGTTTTCCTTTTCTCCCGGACCTCTGGCATTCATGACGCATCTTCTTTTTCCGTCCGTCCGTTTATTTTTTTCCGCTGTCTGGAGACGTCGGGGCGAGCGTGCGTTCCCCGCCTGCCGTGACCGTGCGAGCGTGCGCCGATGGCCCGTCGGGAGGGACGCGCTGTGTATTGTTTCAGGCCGCGCGGCGAGCCAGCTGTCACGGATGGCCTTGACCAGGTTTTTCACGCGGACTTCGGAGTTTCTCAGACAGGAACAAGTGCGGCCTGTGAGGTCTCTGGCATCAAACCGTACGCCGATAAGTTCAGGCCGACAACACGGGGTCCGGCCACGCAACACAACCGCGAGGATTCATCTGAGCCACGACGTCGGCCACCCAAGCTCCGCTGGCGGCGTGTGAGGAGTGAGTCAGCGAATCGCTTTTAAAACGGTCACGTCTCATATACACAGATAGAGTCAGTGTAATCGTGTTGAAGCGTCATATTACTCACTTTCATTGATGTAGAAATATAATACATGCTACCTAGCAGCAGACAGGCTTTTCATAACCGTCGCATTGAAAATATGGAAGGTTATGTTTTGATCGCCGTGTATTTATTTATTTATTTGTATGCGTGTTATTCGCATAACAAAAAAAGTTTTAAACCGAATCGCATGAAATTTGGTGGGATGATTGGTTATTATCCGGGGACCATTTGATTCGATTTTGGGATCGATCGGGTCAAAGGTCAAGGTCATGAAAAGGTCAACATATTCTTGAATCGCATGAAATTTGGTGGGTTGATTGGTTATTATCCGGGAACCATTTGATTAGATTTTTGGGATCAATCGGGTCAAAGGTCAAGGTCATGGATAGGTCAAAATCATTTTTTTTACCATAGCACGGTCAATTATTATCCAATTGGCATGCAACTAATGCCAAAATGTTCATAATTCAATGCCCAATCTTGTGATATGCGAAGGTATGCGCTCTACCGAGTGCCCGTTCTAGTTGTACATTGTGATGGGTAACAGATTGCTTCAACGATCTAAATTACAACGCATCCCAAACTTTTGTCATCGCCTTGGAGTTACACCGAAGGGATCTCACAAATACCCAGTGGCAGCAAATGGGATGCGACCAATACTATTGATCGTCAAACCAATTATCGGCGCGTCGATGGGACGTTTCCCGGCCTGCGTCGCTTGGCTCTCCCGTCCTCTCGTCGGCGCATAGCTGCATTGTTTGCCTTCGTCAAGCTGAAACCACAGAAGCCGAGTCTCACCCTTCGGGGTTGGAGTTCGGCCTCATTTGCCAACATCAGAGTTTGTTTGTGCGGATGAGTTATGGACTTACTCTGCTGGTATGTTCTTCTGTGGTGATTACAAAGCGACTGGGAAGCTTCCACTAAACCGCCTCACAGCGACTTCTTTGTTCCCGAAAGTCTTGCAGGAGGAGGCTCTTTACACGGCAAACACCCCGATGTCCCGACAGCCCCTCCCCCCCCCCCCCCGCCCCCCCTACTGTAAACCTGCCAGCCCCCGCTCAGGGCCACCTGGCACCCCACCAGAGTCAAACAAAAGGGCCTGCCTCGATGCACGAGGGTTTTACAGATGGATCTGGAATATGTATTTCTCACTCTTGTCCATATTGTGTATATTTTTTGGGGAGGAATGGAATAATACTTCTGAGAATCTACATTTTCCTTTCCTCGAGGGAGGTGCAAGGCCAGGGGAGCGGGAGTGGATACCGGGCACGTTGTGGGGGGTTTTTTTCAGGCAAAATTCAGATTTCCTCTGATCTGTTTCGTAACGGCGGTCCAAGTGACTTGTGCTCCGTGTCTTTGCATAATTCTCTTCCTTTATTTATTTTTTTACGTCTGGGGAAAATGTGTTGTGGATTCCCGAGCTTCAACACATTTTAAATGAAGTGTAAAAGGACAGAACCGTGTGAATTGCGAGGATCGATGCATCATGATCTAAATATGCAGATTTGACTTGCTGTGTTTTTTTTTTTTTTTTATGCAGAAATCCCTGTTCCAGTTTGAGGGAGCCGAAACAAGAATAGCAGTAACCACAACATGAGGCGTTCCTATTAATAGACTATGATCACTGTGCTTAATCCAGACTAACAAACGGCAAACAGATTATTTGGAATCCTATTTTGGAAATTGTGGAGACTTTATCCAAGTTGCAATTCTTTAATTTGTTCTGCTTTATGAATATAAGTGAAACAATATTTGTTTTACCTAACATTTAGAGTAACTATCACCAACAATTGGTAAATTTTTTACGTGTCGTTTTATGTGTTCTTTGGCCTTTTGGCAGCATTGTAAAGACAGCCTGGTTTGTTCTTCACAATAAATCATATCAGACATGCGAGGACAGTTTAAAGGGAGCTAAACAAAAGTAAAGAACCAGCGTACATACATATCACAACTAGAATGGGCACTCGGTAGAGTGCATACCTTCGCATATCACAGGATTGGGCATTGGATTATGGACATTTTGGCATTAGTTGCACGCCAATTGGATAACAATGTACCTTTTCGTGACCTTGACCTTTGACCCGATCAATCCCAAAATCTAATCAAATGGTCCCCGGATAATAACCAATCATCCCACCAAATTGCATGCAATTCGGTTTAATACTTTTTGAGTTATGCGAGTAACACGCATACAAATAAATAAATAGACGGCGATCAAAACATAACCTTCCACATTTTCAATGTGAAGGTAATAATACAGTAATATGGCACAAAGCCAAATAGACAAAAACACACATGTGATGGATTATGACAACTCATGAGTAGAATCATACGCAGCTATCACGAGGATACAAACATGAAGGTAAACTCACCGACATCAAATTCTCGAGCGTTCGTGAAGCTACCACCCGACGCCAGCTGACTGGTTTGTTTTCCGCCGTCTCCGCATCAAGCACTGGCGCGTGACACACCGAGTTGGAATATGAGAGGCGGTATGACGAGTTTGAGAAATGCTCAAGCCTCAACGCAGCTGCGCGATCAGAAGGAGAGTGGGTGCGATCGACATTTGGAAGAGCGAGAGACATAAAGAAGCTGGAGCGGAGGAGCAAGGCATCAATCAAGACACGACCTTCACCGTGAGCTACAGAGTTCAGGCCTTTCTTCTCCTCCTCCTCCTCTCCTCTTTTTCGTTCTTTCCATCCGTTTTCCTTTCTTCTCTCTGCCTCACCCTCTCCGTCTTGTCTTTGACTCTCTTTGTTTCATGCAAAAGCCGCCATTGTCCAGACGGAATAGATTTGGAAGGCCGCTTTGATCCTTTTGTTATGATTCTTTTATTTGCCTCAGCCACATCCCTCTCTCTGCTGCAGCGCCCCACAAGATGCTTTGAATTAGGCCAGAGGATGGGATGGTAGGAGAGGAGGTGGGGAAGGGAGCGAGGGGTGAGCGATGCTCACGACCAGACTTCCTGACAATCTTATTCATTGTCTTACCATTTTTATAAATATATACACTACCGTTCAAAAGTTTGGGGTCATCCAGACAATTTTGTGTCTTCCATGAAAACTCACTTTTATTTATCAAATGAATTGAAAATTGAATAGAACATATAGTCAAGACATTGACAAGGTTAGAAATAATGATTCATATTTGAAGTATTAATTTTGTTCTTCAAACTTCAAGCTCAAAGGAAGGCCAGTTGTATCGCTTATATCACCAGCATAACTGTTTTCAGCTGTGCTAACAACAAACAAGGGTTTTCTAATCAGATATTAGTCTTCTAAGGCGATTAGCAAACACAATGTACCATTAGAACACTGGAGTGATAGTTGATGGAAATGGGCCTCTATACACCGATGGAGATATTTCATTAGAAACCAGACGTTTCCACCTAGAATAGTCATTTACCACATTAACAATGGATAGTGTGTATTTTTGATTAATGTTATCTTTATTGAAAAAACAGTGCTTTTCTTTGAAAAATAAAGACATTTCTAAGTGACCCCAAACTTTTGAACGGTAGTGTATATATGTATTTTTTTAATGTGCTGATATAGAATAACATGCTGTGGCTGTTTGGATGACGGAGTCACCGATGATGAGGTGATGATGTTCTCCTCTTTTGTGGTCGACATTGGTCCCAGCTTTCTTTTTTTCTATCGTCTATTGCAACACACAAACACACACGACTTTCATCCAGGAGTCCACTGTCCGTGTCCCATGCAACACTTAAAGTACATTTCCTGTGAAAACACCCAAAACCGACGCTAGAGGGGAACCTAGAGCGTCAGACCCCTGACCAAGCGTCATATTTAGGTTCAAAGTTAAAATGTGATAATAATTGCTCTGCATTTCATCCTTCCTGAGTGCACAGGACACGACAGAGCTCCACAGGGGGTAGGTCTCTCTCTCCTCGCGTATCTTTTAGAGACGTCGAATCAGTCGTGCTTTGTCGACAAACTCGGCAAAGAGCGTCTGGAAGAAAAAAACATCTTCGAGACATTGATGGAATATTAACAACACGCGTCGTTTCCTTTCAAACGCCGTGAGAAAGTGAAGCGCACTGGACCGTTCGATACCGGAATGATTTATACCGGCTTGAGATAACGTGCTCCGTCGGGCCTGGAGAAGCACGACCGTCGACTTGCACGGACGCAGGCGGCATCTGTGGCGGCGCAGACGCAAATAACACGATGCAGATCTGCAAGAGACAGGAAACTCGGATTGTGGGGATAGCGTCAACGCGGATTAAGTGATGTATCCAGTCGTGACAGTGTAAAACATCTGGAAAGTGAAAAAGTGTTTTCATTCAGCAATCGCCCCTCAAGATGAATTAACCCTTGCGGTTGTTTTCGCAACTCGGATCCAAATAAAAAGCTCCACCTTCACCTCCCTGTGGACAAGTCAGTATCTCACAGGGCTTAGATATACAATGTGGGAGAAGCAGTGGCTCTGAGAACATTTCTCAGTACGATGGGGGTCCCGGGGGCATTCAGTTCAACGATCGCCGACAGATAATACGATAAACATTTGCTGACATGGGTCGGTTGTTTGATTTCTTGCAACTGGGATGGGTACAGACAGTCAGTATGAAACAACAAGCCACAGGCAGACGAGGTTTACGGCCACGATGAGTCCGTTGTCATGCGATGCGGTGCCAGCTTTTTTATAACCATATCCTCTAGTCATGTGAACAATTTCAATTCTGTTGTTTTTGTTTATTCGGAGTGTTTTATGAGCGCTTAAAAAAGAAAGCAGGAATATAAATATTCACCGTGCAGAAAATAGAGACATATATCACAACTTTCAGTTCCTGTATTCACTTGTTTTGTTATTGTCATAACTCAAAATGACCCGCCGTTCTGCCTCGTGGTGCCCGGTTATCAGTCAGAGGATGTACAGTATGTTATAAGAAGTTTAATTGAAGTTAATTTTTTTCTGCACTTCTAATATGGGTATACCAATAACAGATAGTAACTAGAACGGGCACTCGGTAGAGCGCATACCTTCGCATATCACAAGATTGGGCATTAAATTATGAACATTTTGGCATTAGTTGCATGCCAATTGGATAAAAATTGAGCGCGCTATGGTAAAAAGAAGATTTTGACCTTTTCATGACCTTGACCTTGACCTTTGACCCGATCAATCCCAAAATCTAATCCAAAGGTCCCCGGATAATAACCACTCATCCCACCAAATGTTATGCAATTCGGTTTAATACTTTTTGAGTTATGCGAGTAACAAGCATACAAATAAATAAATAAATACACGGCGATCAAAACATTACCTTCCGCATTTTCAATGCGAAGGTAATGATACTAGCATTCATGTATGCTTTTGCACATTTTCTAATGATAATGACAATGGCCCATATAACCTGTTTGTTTTTAACCCTTAAGATGTTACAGTACTGCGTGAACATTAAGGCTTCCTCCAACATACACCTTCATCTTTTCTTAATGAGGCGAGGAGTCAATAATGGAGGGAATATTTGACATTGTCTTTTGTGCACAACTACATCTTTACAGTCCTCGGATTGGAAACACTAGCTTTCAATGGTTCGCCTCTACATTGAGACTCAAAGTACACACTGTGTCAATCAACTGAAATATGCAAAAATACATTACATACCTGGAAAACACACATACACTCTCTGAATGGGAATAAATAAATAGCTGAAGATGTACTGGCTACTCTGAAAGTGCTTTAAGAAAGGTTGTTCCCTGAACTAGACTCCGTTAAAGGATCTATCGGTGATCGAAGCTTCTCGTTCACATTTCATCAGTTATTTTTCGACTGAAGCTTCTCGTGCAACAAAAGCAACTGGACGAGGAAAACGGAAACCAGGGCGGCTCCCTTCTGCAGCCGGTTATCCGTCCGAGAGGACTGTCGTTAAGTTTCAAAACAGAAATCATCACTAATGTCGTCTGCCACAGCCGCCGCTCAAGAAAGCAAAAGGAGTTGTATAACCGGAGTCTTGGATGTCTACATTCTGGTGACGGTGTCTTTTGTTTGACATTTTTTCTTCATTGAGAAACATATTTTTTGCAGGAAACTGAAGAATCTGTGGCAAGGCATCCATTTAATCTTAATAAATAGCCTTCATAACGATGAGCTAAAGTTCGTCTTGCGCAGGTGTCTGTTGGGGATTTCTATAGCGCTCACTTTTAGAGGCCAGGAGCCCCGCATGACACCTGTCACCACAGCCAGGTCAGGGTCTACCGATGTGTTTGGGGCCTTCCCAAAGTATACTGATCAGCCTCCTGATCCGCGGTATCCTGGTCTGACCAGAACGATCTCATATATACAGTATATATATATATACTGTGTATATATATATATATACAGTATATATATATACATACACATATACATATGTAAATATATATACATATACACACATATATACATATATATAGACATATATATATACATATACAGGACTGTCTCAGAAAATTAGAATATTGTGATGAAGTTCTTTATTTTCTGTAATGCAATTAAATAAACAAAAATGTCATGCATTCTGGATTCATTACAAATCAACTGAAATATTGCAAGCCTTTTATTCTGATTTATTGCTGATTATGGCTTACAGCTTAAGAAAACTCAAATATCCTATCTCTAAATATTAGAATATCATGAAAAAGTATACTAGTAGGGTATTAAACAAATCACTTGAATTGTCTAATTAACTCGAAACACCTGCAAGGGTTTCCTGAGCCTTGACAAACACTCAGCTGTTATAAATCTTTTTTTTTACTTGGTCTGAGGAAATATTAAAATTTTATGAGATAGGATTTTAGAGTTTTCTTAAGCTGTAAGCCATAATCAGCAATATTAAAAGAATAAAAGGCTTGCAATATTTCAGTTGATTTGGAATGAATCCAGAATGCATGACATTTTTGTTTTTTTAATTGCATTACAGAAAATAAAGAACTTTATCACAATATTCTAATTTTCTGAGACAGTCCTGTATATATATGTATGTACAGGATGTCCCACAGGGACAAATAAAGGAATATCATATGTCATAAAAGAGGAACAAAAAGGGAATTCATTTCTTACATAAAAAAATTAAAGATATTAAAAAAGTGTTCAAGTGCGTTGTCTTTTTGAATGCATTTTCATAAGAATGCACATCGAAAAGGCCTTTTTTATTCCTTTTTAGTCGTGGATGTATTCAAAAATGCATTTGCAGAAGTGTTAAGTAGCCAATATGAACATTATAATAAATACATTTTGAAATCTCAGTGAACAACACCACAGCAGAGCGCATCATTACATGCAGCAACACAAGATGTGCGAGGCTGTCACTCGTCATGTCAGAACAAAAACTTTTGTCATGGTTGTTTATATTGAATTTTGTCTGCGTGACCAAAGCTCTCATGCAATTCAATCATCTCCAAATGGATTTGGCAAACACCATTCAGCTCCATTGTGATTGTGGCATGCATCAGTGCAGAGAATAGTAAGTGTGCACAAGCTGACAGGGTAAACACACACACACACACACACACATCTGGCAGCAATACTCTCCATCAAACGATGGAAGTGAAACACCCATACACAAAGCACTACAAACGCTCTGTAGGGACTCATACTGGACACACAGTTCAAGTCACACCTTGCATACGTCTTTGTACTGTTAGGTTGTAATAGTTTATTCTGATAACATGTGCAGAGGTCTTATGCTTTAAATGATTACATATAGAACTAGAATGGGCACTCGGTAGAGCGCATACCTTCGCATATCACAAGATTGGGCATTGAATTATGAACATGTTGGCATTAGTTGCATGCCAATTGGATACAAATTGACCGCGCTATGGTAAAAAGAAGATTTTGACCTTTTCATGACCTTGACCTTTGACCCGATCGATCCCAAAGTCTAATCAAATGGTCCCCGGATAATAACCAATCATCCCACCAAATTTCATGCGATTCGGTTTAATACTTTTTGTGTTATGCGAGTAACACGCATACAAATAAATAAATAAATACACGGCGATCAAAACATAACCTTCCGCATTTTCAATGCGAAGGTAAAGATATTATAATAGAAAATATTAGGGAGAATATTGAGATTGTTAGTAATGTATTATGAAGCATAGGGGTAATGTTTACTCTTTGCAACTCCAGGGTTCAGTGACATTCGACCCCTCCATTGTTCCAGCGGGACTTTGAACCAATCACTAGCTGTTAAAGGCCGGACTCACCTTTGAGAGCGAGGATTGGCTGATTTTGAGTCTAAGACTGTGGATTAGAGATATCGCTCTCTTCCACAGGGACCCCGACGCCAGAAGGCTGAGGAGCCGGACGATGAAGACCACGATCGTGAGGCCTTGAATGTTTGTTTTACACTTCCTGCCATTAAATGTTGATAACTTAATTCACGCGCGTCCGGAAGCCTGTTTTCCATCATTTGCGAAGTGCCCAGTTTCAGAATATCCTTACAGTACGCATCTACATACACACACATTCACTCTTATCAACAACTTCCTGACACGTGCAAACACGTCATGCCCTTTCATCCCAAGAAATGTGTCGGCCATTACCGTAGGATGCGGATGTGAGCTGTGATAAATAAAACAGGATCAGAATCTGCAATGTTTATGTGTTGCGTTTACAAAAAAAGCAACAACAGCAAAAAGGCGACTGCGGCGGGCCCGTTTCCTCCCTCCCTCTTCCGACGAAGACCAAGCTGAATACACAAAGACAACCAGCGGCTAATCTTCATCACAACTTTTATATTGACGATCATAATGTCCACGAGGTGAAACTGAGATGGATCCAATCTCTGTGTCACTGCAGGAAAATCCCCTCCACAGTCGTTCCCGAGGTAAACCGTGAAGTGCCTTTAACGTGCATTCTTCCTGATGGCCATCAGGGGCGACTCCTCTGGTTGTATAGAAGTCTGTGAGATATTACTTCTCACTTAACTCAACTTGACTTTTACTGCAGTAAATATTGTAAACATGAGGTCATGGTCTCAATAGTTTCAAGTCTTCTTCAATAAATCGTGATGTTCATTCCAGAATGATGGTCAATCTAGAGTCAAATAGACCATAAATCAGGACTTTAGGGCGCGGCACGCTTCTGATCGACAGGTCGCTACCACGCCGTTGTCTGGTGTGGCAGTTGTCTGTGATTACCTTCGCATTGAAAATGCAGAAGGTTATGTTTTGATCGCCGTGTATTTATTTATTTGTATGCGTGTTACTCGCATAACTCAAAAAGTATTAAACCGAATCGCATGAAATTTGGTGGGATGATTGTTTATTATCATTGGACCATTTGATTAGATTTTTGGATCAATCGGGTCAAAGGTCAAGGTCAAGGTTATGAAAAGGTCAAAATCTTCTTTTTGTCCATTTCTATCCAATTGGCATGCAGCTAATGCCAAAATGTGGCTGCGGCGAAGGTATGCGCTCTACCGAGTGCCCGTTCTAGTTTATTTATTTATTTTTATGTGTGTTACTCGCATAACTCAAAAAGTCTTAAACCAAATCGCATGAAATTTGGTGGGATGATTGGTTATTATCCGGGGACCATTTGATTAGATTTGGGGATCAATCGGTTCAAAGGTCAAGGTCATGAAAAGGTCAACATCTTCTTTTTACCATAGCGTGGTCAATTTCTATCCAATTGGCATGCAACTAATGCCAAAATGTGGCTGCGGCGAAGGTATGCGCTCTAACGAGTGCCCGTTATAGTTTCACTTTGTATCTCACACTTTCACAATCTGTTTTCACTTCATGAAAGCAAATTGCTACATTTTCAGAAGCTTTTAAATCATTTTCGTGGATCTGCACCCAATATCTCCAAAAAGGACGGCCCCCAGAAATACGAACCATAAGAAAATGGTGATTATAAAATATATAAATACATTCATGCAAAGATGTTGCTGTGTGGGAAATATCATAAATGTATCACAATTGTTGTCTGGAGAATTCAACTTCAATGATTTGCTTGCGTTTGTGGCGGCTCCCCACATATTTTCCACTGCACAGCAGCCGCAGGACCCCCGAGACTCCCACTCGAGTTCCTCCACCACCACCTGTCCACCTGTCACTGACTCAGCGAGGCTTCGGCACACCGCAGGACTCGCCCACAGAGCGGGCGTGCCAAGTGGGTGAGAAAATAAGAGAGGAGACGTACTGCGGTACCTCCTCCAGCGGCTCGATTAAAGAGCCGGGTTGTGCTCATGGCTCTCGGACCACAGGAGAGGACGCGTCCCGGATAACTCATCCCAGAGAGGGAGAGGAACTCTGCCTGTCTAACTCCATCTCTACAGCTCTTCCTTTCATCAGATACACGTCCAGGTCGATCAACTCTAGCTGTTGATTCTTTTCATAACATCTCATGTGGATACATTCATATATCTCATTTGAGATATAAAGACTTTGTCTTTATTCCGCTTTTTTTATTTTGAATTCAGTGAACTAACTGACGACCTGTGACGATCTATCTCTCTCTCTCTCTCTCTCTCTCTGCTCCATGGAATTCACTGAGCACAGGATGTCGGCTTCACAGTCACGCAACGCTGCGCTCATCCGAGCCTGCACTCTTTATTCTTATTATTATATCATCATGTCTGTACCCAGTGCTAAACACATCAAGACTTTGATATTGTTATTCTGTCTTTTTAGATATTCGACAATTACTAATGCCAGTGTCATTGAGTTTCCTGCAAGTTTTAGTTTTTTTGGCCTCATGCAATAATATTAATTGTGCTGTAAACACGTGCAAATGCAGAGGTAAAGGCTTACTTTCTGAAGTGTGTTTGCAGCTGTCAAACTCACTGTCTTTTCTTCTCTTCTTTTTTTTACTCTTCTTGTTCTTGCATGCAGATCTGGGAAGCTGCTCATCAGCGGAGGAAATGCTCGATTTGATGTGCACTGTCGCCTTGCAGCTGAAGGGAGGGAGAAACATGCGATCTGCTCGCAGGATGCAGTAAGCGTACGCATCAATTCATATATTATATAACAAAATGTTATATTCCTCATATTCTTGTTGTTTCCGTTCATTGATCCCTTCACTACAATACTGAACACGTATTCTGAGTGAGAAGCCCATTCCCATCAGTACAAATATTGCAACCAGTGCAATTTTATAATGTTGCAGGTATAAAACTGATCTGGATTCGGATGTTTGCCCAAAAACATCCCGTGTAAAATTCCGACGGCATAATAATGTCAGCCCCCCCCCCCACACACACACACACACACAGCAAGAGATCTAGTGCTGTTGTTTTGCATCAGCCATCTCTTCTCTCGGGGGAGCCAGGCCCCGTTTTCCATGCCCGCAGGTTCCGGCTCTGGTGTGGGATTCCCAAGGCCTCAGGAAAACCCAGTTTACAACATTCCCACAGTGGTGGCCACCGAATGACTCTCCCCCTCTTCTCCCCCTCTTCTCCCCTCTTCTGCTCAACCGGGCTTTCTTTTTCCCCTCGTTGTTGTCAGGCAGCGGTTTGGAGAGCTACCCAATGGTTCCTGGTTCGTTTAGTGAAATGGACACACACACACACACACACACACACACACACACACTCTCTTTCTCCTAACCACAGGGTCTTCTCAGTAGCGGAAAGTCCTTCCCATGAGCGGTCCGGCTCTACGGAAGTAATTAAACATGGTTAGTTTGGTGTAATGGACATTGTCATGCTGCCATTAACGGATCCCGAGGCTCACAAACTCAGATACACAGCCCAATGTTGGAAGCCTACTGACCGATAAGCTAAAAGAAAGATGATTTATACCTCAACGTTCTATTTCGACATCAGCAGATCAGTCCACGTGCTCAGCAGGTTCATCTGAGTATTTTAGGAAGCAGAGTTATTGGTTCAGTGTTTAGATATTGGGATAAAACAGTGTCGACTTACACGAGTGGCATAATGGAAAAAAGCACACGGGTACTATTAATTAGCATGACACTCAAAGCACAGGTGGGATGTTTTGATGGGAGCCGCCACTCGCACTCCTAAAACGACATATGATTTAAAAAACATTAATGTTTGATTAGTTTTCGAACCAGTGCAATTGTCATCAAGCTCTCATTCCAGCAATGAGCTGAGCATTCTTCAAAAAGCCCAATTAGCAAAAGCCTATTCCGTAGATGAAATATTCTATAAATAACAGGGGCGAGGGCCAATTAACAGGGCAGTAAGAACAGAACCAGGCAATCATCACGGGTCTGTTTCCCACAGCAGGCTCACAGTCCACTTCCTCCTTTCCCGTCATCACGGCTGACAATCAGTTTATTGCGATCTGTCCTTTGATTTGTCAAAGACACCCCTTAAACTTCATAAACTGATTACTTACTCCCTTTCTACACTTCATTGTTTCCTGACAGGCAGACCATGTGAGAAAGGGCTTTAGTATACATGCAACAAGGATACTTCCCTCAAACTAATTAAGTGTAGGAGCAGAGTAACAGACTGTAACAGTAATTACAGAATGACTTGACATCCTTCCTGCCCTCGCCACATTGCAAGAAGTTTCTGGAAAACAGTCAAAATGAGCCTCATTAAGTGTGTTTTAATGAAAGTCCTCAAAGGTTTAGCCACTATGAGGACTTTTATTAAAAGTAAGTAAGTAAAGATTGTTTTCAATATTTCCAACCATGTACTCCTTAAGTATATAAAGCTGAAGGAATTACACGATGCTAAATCAGGCCAGGGGCAGAGAGAGGCGGGGCTAATGGTCCCTTCCCCACTTCCTACTTCCTACTTCCAACTTCCAGCATCCTTGATTGTGCAATACACATCTTGGAACTGAACCTTCATTTAGATTTTTTTTGTTTTTAAGAAAAGTGATAACACAGTATATCCTCAAATGTAATAAAAGGTAATTGTAAATTGCCTTCAAATTAAATAAAAAAGTAATAGTATAGTATGTCGCAAAACAATTATGAAAAAGTCATGGAATAGTATGTCATGAAAACGTCACTATAGAGTCATAGTGTTGATCAGTTAATTTATGTCATGGTCCATGGGTTTAAGGTACTGAACTGTTCTAAATAAAGTTGAAAAAATAAAACATAAATACCATATCCATTTCTTCCGCCAACCGGCACACCGAGAGCTAGGAAGGACCCTCTGTAGGACCCGACTCGGATGGACCTGTTCTACCAGGAAGCATCCTTGACTTTGAGAAACACCCACAGACTCGAAAGGTAAAAATAATACAGCGTCCCGGCTGGTAAAAATTATAAATATTTTCAGGCTTCGTCATCCACACCCAACCATTCCTGTTCGATTAATTTGACAGAAGCTTAAACGGGTTGGTATTCTTGGACGACAAACTCAAACTCTGTGAGTCACGTCAAACTGCTTTATGTTTTGGACAAATTCCACTGCAGTGCCGGTTGCAGTGTGAAGAGTGAGCAAGGAGAGAAAAAAGGAGCTGGCACTCGATAAATCTTGAATAGCACCGACTCCGACTACCTTTATATATGTGCGTGCATGCGTGCGTGAACTACTGGACGGACTAAAAGTCTGGGGAGCAGCACTTAACTGGTTTGAATCCTGTTTGAAGGTGCGACAATACTTTGTGTCTGTAACTAATTACACATCAGAGCTGACAAGGATGACATGTGGTGTCCCCCAAGGTTCGATACTGGGGCCTCTTCTATTCGGCTGTAGCTCAGTGGGGTAAGGGGGTCGTCCTGCAACCCCAAGGTCATCGGTTCGATCCCCGTTCTCCCCGTTAGTTGCAAGTCGAAGTGTCCATGAGCAAGGCACTGAACCCCCAATATATCTACAACTGGATGTGCCAGAACGTTCTTGAATTAAATAAAGATAAAACAGAAGTAATTGGTTTTGTTCCCAAGAATGAATGATTGACAGTCCGTGTTCAGCTTCAATCGCTGATGTTAAAAACCACAAACCAAGCCAGAAATCTATGTGTAGTTATGGATTCAGACCTTAACCTGAACAGTCATATCGAGACAATTACAAAATCAGCCTATTATCACCTGAAGAATATATTAAGGGTTAGAGGATTTACTGTATGTCTCAATGGGATTTGGAGAAACTTGTCCACGCATTTATCTTCAGTAGACTTGACTACTAATGGTGTGTTCACAGGTCTCTGTCACAAGTCAGTCAGAAAGCTGCAGCTGAAGTCCTCACGAAGACGAAGAGAGTGGATCACGTCACTCCAGTTCGGAGGTCTTTGCACTGACTTCCTGTCCAACAAAGAATTGACTTTAGAATCTGGTTCGTAAAGCACCGACTGGTTTAGGGCCTCAACACATTTGTGATCTGCTGCGACCTCATGAACCATCCCGACCCCTCAGGTGGTCTGGGACAGGTCGACTTCCTGTTCCAAGAGTCAGAACTAAACACGGAGAAGCAGCGTTCAGTTCTTCTGCTCCACATGGTCTGGAACAAGGTCCCTGAAAGCTGCAGGTCTGCTGGGACCCTCAGAGACCCCCAGAGACCCCCAGCTCCTTTAAATCCAGATGGAAGACTTTTCTGTTTCAATTAGGATACCAATCGATGTCTGCATCTCACTACTGCATTGTATTTATTTCACTGCAACTTGCATTCTATATCTGGCTTTTTGACTGTTTACCTTCGCATTGAAAATGCGGAAGGTAATGTTTTGATCGCCGTGTATTTATTTATTTATTTGTATGAGTGTTATTCGCATAACAAAAAAAGTTTTAAACCGAATCGCATGAAATTTGGTGGGATGATCGGTTATTATCCGGGGACCATTTGATTAGATTTTGGGATCGATCGGGTCAAAGGTCAAGGTCAAGAAAAGGTAAAAAATCTTCTTGAATCGCATGGAATTTGGTGGGATGATTGGTTATTATCCGGGGGCCATTTGATTAGATTTTGGGATAAATCGGGTCAAAGGTCAAGGTCATGGAAAGGTCAAAATCTTCTTTTTACCATAGCGCGGTCAATTTCTATCCAATTGTCATGCAACTAATGCCAAAATGTTCATAATTCAATGCCCAATCTTGTGATATGCGAAGGTATGCGCTCTACCGAGTGCCCATTCTAGTTTTCTAATGAATATTCTTAATTGTTTTAAAAACCTTGTTTTCTTTTGCATTATGTTTGAATTATTTTTAGGGTTTTATGTGAAGCACTTTGAACTGCCTTGTTGAAATGTGCGATACGAATTAAAATGCCTAGCCTGTAGGCGTGCGGTAAACAGTGATGCAGTCATTGGAGAAAAGAGAGTTCCGGAATGCCGGAGGAATGAGGTCATTAGAATTGAAGTTACCAAACGGTAACCGGCTACTCATAAACACACACGACTTTTACTCCACACACACACACACACACACACACACACGCACACACGCACACACGCACACACGCGCGTTTCTGATTGCAGCTCGCGGTGCAACTAAAGCTCTGAATGAACCAAAACATTCAGCTTTTCCAGGCTGCCAGGGATTTTCGGGAGAAAATAAACCCTTTACCGTCTCTCGTTTCCCTTTTTGTTACAAAAGCACGACAAAAGGAAGTGACTCACGTGTTTAAACACTGTTAACGCTGATGACGATGGGAGGTTTTCATGTGCAAATGATGAAACACGATGTTTTGCATTCGGCCGGAGTGAGTCCGTCACCTCGTGGCATCCATCTTGTTCATGTCCTCTTCATGTGAACTCCCTGTAATAACTCAGCAGGGTGCCATCCTAAATACAAATAATGGACTTGAAAGAGAAGTCTCTCGCAATGGAAACTCCCCACAGGAAGATAGTGGTTTACCAAACTGTCCAATCTTTGCTTCCCTCTGCGTTGGTGCAAAGGGGTCGATTCTGTGTGTGTGTGTGTGTGTGTGTGGGTTCTGATAATGAAAGACTTGCTTCCCTGAGTTCTGAAAGGATGAGGCCCTTGAGGACACATGCTGAGGTCCACGGCTGAATCCTCTGAAGCAAACTCAGAAGAGGCTGATAGGGAAAAAAAGGGGAGAAGAGGCAAAAGAAAGAATGAGAGATGGAGGCAGAGGTGTGTGTGTGGGGGGGGGGGGGGGGGAGAGACACAAGCCACGCTTGAAAGGAAGACAGTGCCATCTAGAGACCTCGGGTGACGGTCGTGCACTTTCTGAGCCCGAGTTTGTTATCGTTATTTCTTAATAACTTAAAGATTGAGTCACATTCATTTGTTTTCATGGACAACGTCAGTGTCCCGGGAAACCCCGACCCCCGTTCTTCGAGAAGAGAATAGTTATTTGAGAACATAAGTTTGCAGTAAAACCCCGAGCCCGCCCTCGGCTCCCCCGTCCGTCTCCTCGAGGCTTCACGGGAACTTTATTGGATCGCCGGTCCTCGTCTCCCTCGGCTCTCGCGCTCCCTGCTGCTTCCGCTCGCGTTTCCCAGGCCCCGTTTATTATCCACGGGGCGAGTTGTTTTTAAAAAACAAAACAAATTGTGGTTCTAGCAAAACCACACGGCAACTTGGCTCACTTATCAGCTTCACAACGATAACAACATGAAAATGCCATCATCCAGAGCTCATTGTGCAACTTATTACAGCCGCTAATGAACGTGGTTGATTGAACGAGCCTTATTGGACACAGATACAATCTGTTATTTGAGAGAAAGCAGCTTTCTTTATCTCAGTTTCTTAATATTTAACGTTATTTTTTATTATCTAGATGACATTGGAGCTGTTTTTTACAGGGTTCTTACACATTTTGACCAATGGATTTCCAGGACTTTAAACCAAATTCCCATGACCAAACTGAAATCTCGGTATAAACATGAAACATTTAGAACATTGTGCGTATTGAGAGCGTACGCCAGCTTATATTTTGAACGTCTTTCTTTAAAAAACATATTAATTAATTCAAACTCGGTGTAAATGAACATGTGATCATCACAAATTTCCATGACTTTTCCAAAACTTTTATGATTTAAGATTTTTCCAGGCCTGGAAATGACCATTTCAAAATTCCATGACTTTTCCAGGTTTTCCATGACCGTACGAACCCTGTTTTTAACCATCCTCAGCAGCTCAGCTAAAGATGTCTCTCAAGGCCCGTTTCTACAGGAGGAGACAGGATCAAACCGCTGGAAGGCGACCTGCTCGGCCCAGCGAGCCAAAGCCGGTTGGATTTAAATGAAGAACAAACATGTCTTCTTCAATATACACAGAGGATCTTCTCACCGTGGTAGTTTCTGTTGTATTTAGACTTTTTTGGAAACGGATCCTCGACTTAAATCACGGAACTCTCCCTGTGCATGAGCCTGTAAACTAAATTTAAAAAAACACCTGCAGGTTGTGCTGCTCCGATAAAGACAGAGGGGAGATTTCTGTCCACATGGCATCGATTACATCTGTCCATCCTGGAGGGATCCTCCTCTGTTGCTCTCCTAAACTTGTCTTCCCTTTTTTTTCTCCCCGTGAAGGGTTGTTTGCGAGTTTTTCCTGATCCGATGTGAGGTCAAAGGTCAGGGATGTCTATGTGTACAGATTGTAAAGCACTCCGAGACAAATTTCTAATTGGTGAAAATGGGCTATACAAATAAACTGAATTGAATTGAGATTGTCGACCACCATAGTGTAAACCTAATTTATACTCCAGAGATTCTGCCCATGACACTGACTCAGATGTTGCACGAGTCAGCTTGAGAGGAGAATTCATCATTTGGTCGCGAACAGAACAGGAAGCATGGAGAGGGATCCCTGGAAGCCCTCCCACGTCGTTGGAGACGACACAAAACATACAGGAGAGAATGTAGAATGAATATACTTGAAGGCAAACAGACACGAGACACACAAAGCAAACATTTGAGAAAAACATAAACATTTATATACTTTAACCGTAATGCCAAATAGTCACAGAGCTTCTGATTCCATCCGATTTGCAAAGTTATTTTGAGTTTAATTTACTAAACGGGGCAGGTTTTCTACATGACGATAACATAAACACAAGTGATTGGGACCTTTATTATTTATTTATTTTAAATATCTACACTAATTTTATCTCGAGTATTTCTGGTCCGATTGGTCTTTGAGGCGTTTGTCCAAAAGTCAATGTTACGGCATCGGGCTAAAAAGAAGATTTTTTTTTACCCAGCGCCAAATGTAAACAGACAATGACACATTAAAGTGCATCAAGAGAAGCAGAATACGAACGTCATCTAATCCAGTCAACACTTGTTTTTTCCGTGTACTTTACACTCGGGATCACTTACAATATAGGTGCTACATACGGAATTTAGAGCATTGTGAATGTATTCAACCAGAAGGTGTCGATGTGTAGCTCAGCAGGACCGCGGCCCACTGATGGAGTCGTGTTGCTGGATAGATGTGAGGTTCTGTTGGCAGGTTCCAACCTGCTGCGTAGGCAATCAGGACAACTTCCTACTTCCTGCTCACGTGCTAGTTCAATTTATGTTGTCTATATGTTTACATTAGGGCTGTCAGCGTTAACGCGTTAATCTATGCGATTAATTTGGCCGCGTTAACGCACTAAATACTTAACACGCAACCACCAAAGGTTTTTTTTAAATGCCCTAGCCCTCCAGAGGGTTACATGACATATTTGAAATGTCAGTCAGTTACCAACTGGTTCTGCTGCTGTTCAATGTTAAGATGACAGGGACAATAATTCAATCTAAATATTTTTTTTTTAAAATCTGATGTTTCACTGAAGAAACAATTTATCATCCACGATATTAAATACCGCTGGCACTTTTTATTACTTTATGTCTTTAACTCTTTGCTGTGTGTCCTGTTTGTGTTAAAAAAAAAAAAAGGAAACTACTTTTTGTTTCTAGCCTGCTTTGGATCATTTGACCATTAAATATATAACCTCCCCCCCTTTTTTTTTGTTTTGATTTCATTCAATGTTCACCCTTTATATTTATGTTTTCCAAGTTTAAGTGAGGGGCTTTATTTTGTTTTGTTGTTGACTAAAAGAAGAACACCGACATTAAACATTAAAATGGGTCAAAACTAACCAGGGCGCAGGAGGGTGTAATCAAATGTCAAAAAACCCACACAGGTTAAACGGTGAATTTCATTTTTTAAAATTTCATTTTTAAAATAATGAGGCCAGAGGGTTAACGTGAGCATATATGAATGTCAGTCGGTGCTGCCACTGGTATGGGGTCTCAATATACTTCTTTCTTTTACTCAATCTGATGTTTCCTGAAGAAACAATTTATATCATCATATTATATTTAATGCTGGCACTGTATATGGGGGAGCCTGCTTACAAAAACACAGCTCTGTGTGAAGTTTTGTCTTCTAAAAGTGAACTTTTTGAACTGAACTTTTAATTAATATTAATCGCACTAAATCGCAATTAATGCGTCCAAAATAGAATATTTTTTAATATTTTTTAATTACGAGTTTACATGTTCTTTTACTATTTTTGCACTTTATGTTGTCTATATGTTGCACAATTCACTTTATGTTGGACAGAAGAGAAACGTAATTTCAATCTTCTGTATGTTTGCACATGAAAAATTGACAAATAAAACTGACTTTGAAGACGGCTTTTATTGTGTATTGTTCTATTCTAAAAAAAAAGTGCATGTTTATTTATTAGAATTCTATACTGAGATCATATTTTGTACTGACACCTAATAACAATAAAAAAACATTCATTTGACAGTTAAAGAACATTACAGTTAATAAAATAAACTTGTAAAACCGTTATTAGCCTGGAGCATGCTGCAAGTTTCCCTAAACTACCTCCTGACTCACTAACTCAATATAAAACTCTCTTTCAACATGTACTAGTCATCGATATCAGTCCTCACTGGTGAATATTCACAGATGTTACTCACTCCTCGCCTCCAGGGAGACCCCGAGCGCCTCCGGATCCACCTTCCTCCAGCTCCAACCGGTCCCAGGGCCCGCCGACCGGGTAGGCCCCCGTGGTCCAGGGAACCGTGGATACAAAGCCTTGACGCCTGTACTTTACTCCAGATGTATGGTCCACATTGAGCCAACATAGTGGGCAAACAATTCAATTCAGTTTATTTGTGTAGCCCAATTTCACAAATTACAAATTTGTCTCTGTACACATAGACATCCCTGACCTTTGACCTCACATCGGATCAGGAAAAACTCCCAAATAACCCTTCAGGGGGAAAAAAGGTAAGAACCCTTCAGGAGAGCAACAGAGGAGGATCCCTCTCCAGGATGGACAGAACAATAGATGTCATGTGACCAGAAGGACAGATTAGAGTTAAAACACATTTAATGAATATGACAGAGTGGATGAATAGTTGGTAGTAGGCATATTCCACGATGGAGACCTCCACGATCCATCAGGCAGATGGAGGTAGAGAGGTGCCAACAAGGTGTCAACGTCAAATCTTTGAGGGTCAAATTGAAAAAATTGTCGTTTCAATTCGTTCAGAATATTTCTCCTCGTTAAATATTCATGTATCCATGTGACTGCTGCTGTCGACTGGTGGAGGCCTGTGATGTGCTTCTGTGCATTCTGGGAAAGTTTAAAATTGGGGGGAAAAAACCCAAACTGCTGCCTGGAGCAATGGAACATATTGCATCACGCAGCCAGAACAAAAGATAAAACCAATACTGGGAAAAAATAACAATAAAGAAGAGGCTTAAAAATGAGGTTAGTTTGGCATGTTGGCACCACCGCTAGTGGGAGAGGAGAAGAAACCGATTGCCAGATCCGATTCCCTCACCTGATGAGCCCCCGCAGCACGTCCAGCCTCCCCACCCCCGCGGTACAGTGGCGTGCTGCGATGGCGGCGACTCCCGTTGGGGTCGTCTCCGGCTCCAAGCAGGATCCGGACGAAGTCCAGGTGGCCGTTCACCACGTCGAGGGCCGGCTGACCTTTCACATCCGATCGGGTGGGCGTGTCCCCGCCGTGGACGCGATCAGGGCAGACAGCCGCAACGCCAAACGAGACGTCCGGTCGATACGCCGGGCGCCAGAGGGACGGAAGGGAGTCTCTATTGGTCGTATTCCTTCACTCCAACAAATTTGGATTTGTCGTACTTTGCATGCTTTTTTTGGGGTTTTCGGAATAAAATCAGGCCAAAAGAGCATAAAACCACATTTAAAAACAATAAACTTACCAAAGCCTTAAAAAAAAGAAATATCATTGCTGTGTGGTCACACACACACACACACACACACACACACACACACACACACACACACACACACACACACACACACACACACACACACACACACACACACACTGCAACACACACACACACACACACACTATAATTAAGGCTGGACAAGGTCAGCTTGGAGAGGTTAAATCTTTTATTTTTATGTCCAACATTAGGATTAGTGGTTAAGTGTGGACGACAAAAGTGAAAGTAAGAGGCGTGGTCACTCATTAGCAGCAGGATCCATTGTAAAGATTCAACGGGACAAATCAATTAAGGCTTTTTTAAATAGGGAAGATTAAAAGGAAAACGCAGATGGACAATGGAGCTGTCCTGTGCCGTCGCCTTATCCTAATCCACCCGTTGAGACGGGGCCCTGCGGCTTTGTCCGTGCCTTCTGCTCGGGGGCCTTCAGATAAACCTCCGACTTGCATCACAAATGCTTCGTCCGAATGTTGCTCGATAGTTGTGAAAGGAGGGCTTCCCAATACGCTTTGTGCGTGTTGCAGCTGTTTCATGGCTTGCCAGAAAGAAAAAGGAGGAAAAGTTGCTGCTAATGTTACTTGAGGGGTCCTTTAAAAAAAAAAAAAATGTAAAAAAGTTGAACGTTTAGCTTCTGTCATGTCGTACTGGGCCTCAAAAGAAGAAAAAAGGAGCCCCGTCGAGAGCGTGACTCGGCCAGACGCCTCGAGGGCTTCACGTGAAATCGGCTGAAATCACAGAGCGGGGGGGGGGGGCTCGTCATCTGGGCTCTCGGGAAGTCTCCGGTACGAGTCCGGATCTTTCTCCGAACCACTCGGCAAACAGTCTCAAGAACAACCAGGAGAAACCAGTATTTACTGCAATGTAACCATTTATTTCACTCCACTACAAAACTATATAATTATTTGACCTATGATACAATCTCCACATATACATAGTGTACAGCTTTAGAGCGACGAGAGATTACGATACAAGTAGTTTCCATCGTTTCGTATGAAGACGTGTGAACGCGCAGGTTCTCGCAAGTGGTGGACGTACGATTTGTGAATGAAACTTTAATAGGTTTGATTATATTGGATGGACTAAATATAATACTGATGTGGAAAAAAAAAAGAACAATGAGAGTACATTTTAAAAGGAAGTTTGAAATCGTCATAGTGACTTAGTCACATTCACATCTGGAGAAAGTAGCTTCGTGGATAAAAAAAACAAACATCATGTATTCAAATAACGGATTCATCAATCCAACCAAGTGTTGTTGTTTTTTAACGGGCCGCTGTGCGAGGACTTCACGGCCGACTAGTCCGAGCTGCTTTTGTTATTTGCATTTGATTCACATTTTATTGGAGCTTAAAAGGAGAACTGGGCCCGTGGTTTCTTCCAGGCTCACGCCTCTACTCTTCATCCTCCTGGTATTGCTTCACGTTGTCATATTTGCTACGTCTGTAAAGCACATTTCTTAAAAGTCACAAAAGCAGCTATCAACCTGACGGTATTTTTTTTCTCCCCCTCTTATTTATAAAGAACAGGAATGAAAGTTGCCATCCGACCAAACATTTTGAAGAAACAGTTTGGCAAACCCAAGAGTAGAAATAGAAGGCGGGGATCTTAAAGTTGAGATTTTTTACAAGATGAAATATGGTTGTTGGAAGCAGGAAAAAGTTGGCGAAAAACGAAATAAATCTTTTCTTTTTTTCGAAGGTTAGCTTGAGGAAGAAGGAAGCTCGAGTCAAAATGTTTGGAAGCGGAATACAAACCTCGGTGTGCCATGTCGGAGCTCCCAGGACGCCGCATGATGGAACACACGCGTCAAGGAGACCGTCGGGTATTTGAGCGCAGGAATATTTCAGTACTTATGTATAGCGAGGTCAATAGCACGACAGCAGATGTAATAATCATCCTGGAAAAAGCATGAAATTGATCAAAAGACTGCAAATCAACAAATCAACTTTTTACGTTTCGCTGTTGTATATTTTGGAGTATATATGGGGCTTTTGATGAACTCACCCAGCATTAAATGGAACTATGAAGTTGAACTCAGTCCACAAAGGCACCGTTAGAGAAAAGGGGTAAAGTTAGTGTGCAGAGCGGGAAGATACTTCTCAATTAATTTATGCGTCTGTCCGTCACAGCAGATATCAGAGTAGAGTCAGACCGTGTGTCTCCTACCTGATGGGGTCTGATATGTTGGGGGTCCATCTCCTTTTCTGACAAAACCCCTCAAAGTGCAGTGTTTGGTCCCATACCGCTCCAGGAAGAAAAGCTATTTAAAAAGGTCTTACCGCTATTCTGAACGAGACACCGCTCATCCCGACGTCTTCAGTGCGTTTGTTTGGTGCGGTTTGTTCTTCGGAGACGTTTCTCCCTTCAGGCCCGGGAGAAGAAGTTGATCCCCGTCACCATCTTCTGGATCTTCTCCTCATTCTTCAGGATGTTGCACCTCACGGCACAAATCTTGTCCTGCTGGTCCTTGATCAGCTGCTCCAGCTCAACCAGTTCAGACTTCAGAGGCTCCACCGCCCTGTCGGTCGCACTGCAGCACAAAGCGGTCAAAACACACGGAAATAAAATACATTTAAAAAGAAAAAGGGATGATGAATTGCTGATATGACATAAAAAAGAGACGCCGTCCACGAGGACCAGCAAATAAGAGTCACGGAGCACTTAGTCGTTAGGAAATGTTACTCAAGCTGCAGCCGTAATCACTTTGAATGTAAGATAACAACGCGTCACATCATATTTAAATGCGGAAGGTTATGTTTTGATCGCCGTGTATTTATTTATTTGTATGCGTGTTACTCGCATAACTCAAAAAGTATTAAACCGAATCGCATGAAATTTGGTGGGATGATTGGTTATTATCCGGGGACCATTTGATTAGATTTTGGGATCGATCGGGTCAAAGGTCAAGGTCATGAAAAGGTCAAAATCTTCTTTTTACCATAGCGCAGTCAATTTCTATCCAATTTGCATGCAACTAATGCCAAAATGTTCATAATTCAATGCCCAATCTTGTGATATGCGAAGGTATGCGCTCTACCGAGTGCCGTTCTAGTTGTTTTGGTCGTAAACTCAGTTTTCTGCGGGGAATCCCAGAGAAAGGAGCTCACCGGTGCGAGTTACGACGACCAAAAACCCCGGTTCACGGCAGCACTCGGAGAGCCGAGGCCGCACAGGGCTCGGGCATTTAGGAGTGGGGTCAAGGACTTGTAGAGAGGCAAAACACCGGCTTAGCGAGGCGGTGAGCGACGCTGAGCGGGTGTACTCTGAGGAACTACAACCGCAGCTCTCAAGATGTGACTTCCGTGTGGAGAGGTCGCGGACGGATCAGCAACGACGAGCCCGAGTTTGCGGATGACACCGCCCTCATTGGACTCATCTCTGGGGGGGATGAGTCCGCCTACAGGTGGGAGACGGACCATCTGGTGACCTGGGGCAGTGGGAACGACTTGGAGCTCAACGCTCTAAAGACAGTGGAAGAAGAACGCAGACCCCACCCGCCCCCATCACCCTGTGTGCTTCCCCCGCCCACGATCTGGAGACATCAGCTCCATCACGGAGAAGGCGCAGCAGAGGATGTTAAAACCTGCCCGTCTGTGCACTTTATCTTATATTATTAATTCTCACGCTGTGTTGATTGTTGTTGATAATTCTATTGTCTATTTTTGCACCACCCACCATGACACATTCCTTGCATGTGAAAACATGCATGTCAATAAAAGGTTCTGATTCCGATATCCCCCATACGTGTTTTGGGAAAGCTCAACAATTATTTGATATACATATATATATAATATTTTATCTATATTATTTTATAATATTATTTTATTTTTATATATATTTATTATTTTATATATATATATATATTATATTGTTTTATTTTATTTTGTATTTATAAAAATAAAATATAATATATATATATAGATAAACAATATAATGTATATATCTATTAGATATATATATCTACATAAATGGCGATGACCTCCTTGTTGATGTTCCTTTCTTTCACCACAGCGAGACAACAGAAGCCGCCCCCACCTCTGCTCCTGCAGCAAGGCCTGCGCGTGCTCCTTGTTCTCCTGCCGCCAGGTGTGCAGCTCCGCCTGCATGGCGTCCACGTCCTCCTGGATGTAGTCCATGATCTTCCCCAGGGGCAGCGTGCTGCGGCACACCGTCTGGATGGAGGCGCGGAGCCGCTCGATCTCCCGCGTCACCACGTCCCGCTCCTTCTTCCGCGCCGCTTCGGACACCACGTTCTGGAAGAGGAGGGGGGGGGGGGAATCTCTGGTGCCATCAACTTACACAAACACATGTCTATAAGTGTGCTGCACATGTTGCTATTCATGATAAATTACATTTCATGTGCAGCTGCAAGGCTCATCCGACATAGCGAGACGCCGAAGATGTTTTCATTTAACCCGCATTCATAAAAAAGGTGCTGAAGACGGGGGGGAACCGGGGGGGCGCTACGTTTCCACGACGACGCCGTGGGCTGGGTCAACATAACGGCGCAGAGGGAGGGCGACTTCGGCGTCTGCTCGCGTAGACGTCACGACGGCGTGCGCTTACGTTGCAAATAGTTCTCTGCTGCTGTATCGATGCTCCGAGCGCCACATGTAGCACCTCTAAACCACGCCACGCACCGACCAGCTGTACGAACACACAGACATCACTCGTGCGCCCGGAGACCGAAACATAATAAACCCTCTTTCGGAATTTCTCAAAAGGCTCAAATGCCCAGAGCCGGAGCGCGGCTGCATTTAGCGGTTTGGAATTTCAAGGCGCAAAAAATGTGAGGCGGGAATTCCACCAACTTAGCTGTATATATAAAAAGATCAAAAAAGGTGCTGCTGAATTGTGTCGGCCAAAGCCGGCGGCCTGGATGAAGGCCTCCAGTGTGTGTGTGTGTGTGTGTGTGTGTGTGGTTGTTGGGGGCTGTCACCATATCCAAATTACACTCGGTCCCTCAACGGGAAGCAGGAGGGGGGACGTCTCGGGGATACCCCTCCCTGAGCGGGGCGCAATGTCAAGGATGTTTGCTCAGCTGGGCAAGGACACACACACGTTTAAGTCTTGTGTATTTTAGTAACAAGCTGTGGCAGTGGGGTTATTTTACTACAGTATTGAGTAACAACTACTACACTTAAGGCTCCTTTCAAGTTCAACTCGTGGGCCAATTTAGACCAATTGGCTCCTCCGATGGGAGCACCTGCCTCCGCCGGGAATCACATTCCCAACGGCGTGTAAACTGAATGACGGCTTCCTCTTCACAACACACGACCTGTGTCACACACACACACACACACAGAGAGAGAGAGAGATTCCCCGACAGCCTCGCTCTTTGTTACCCGGGGTTGTGGCGGCTCAGGAGTGCGAGGGGTTGAACCTGCGGTCCCACGAACAAGGTGGGTGGCGTTCCACCCGGCGCTCCGAACGCTGCAGCTAGACAAACACTCGACGGCTCACTCGGCCCGCCTGGCTGCGGTCAGGTCTGCGCGGCCCAGACGGGACCCGTGGCTTCATCCTATTTGCCGTCCTCTTGCTATCCTGCCTTACACCTCCCCTCCCCCCGCTCTTTTGGAAAATAAATAAAATGTAAAAAAAACGTGGCGTGAAAGCATGACCCCTAGTTCGTGTGCACTGTGTCCAGGTGGGTATAAATCACAGCTTTATGGAGGTCTCCGTCGGGGTCTACGAGAGCCGTGTGCTTCCTAGTTTTCCTTTTTCTCTCCCAGGATCTCAGAACAATATTTAGACGTGGTGACCGCAGAGGGGTAGGAGGTGAGGAAGGTTTTCCCATTATCTCAGACAGTGACGGAAGAGGAAGACACAATGACCAATGACGGGGGAGGGGCTGACGGAAGTGTCTGGTATATCGAGACGTCTCCATCTTGTGGAAGTACGTAAATACGTACTTTTCCTCTTGCGGTACGATACAGCAAAGTTGCGGAGTTGAAATCTTTCAACAGGTTGAAAGGATCGGCGACGCGTCGGAACATCGCAACTTCACAGAGATAACCTCATGTCCGATCGGCTTCATTTGGAAATTCTTGCAAATATGCGATTTACAGATCCGAGGCAAGAGGAAGACGTTCCCCGGGTCTCTTTTCACAAGGAAAACGGCGCGTCGTGCAATAGAACCCGTCAACCTCGACGGTACCGCGAGCTGGGAAAGCAATTACTTTGACGCGACCCAGCAGTCAGAGTTAGCTTCCGTCATACGGAGAAACGCTTCATTATTGGTCAATAATTGGCTTCACCTGGAGGATGAGAGCCAAGTGAACAGAGCTAACATCAAGTTATGATATTATATGATATTCCTTTATTCGTCCCACAGTGGGGAAATTCCAAAAATCACAGCAGCGGTGCACATCAGAGCATCAATGAAAATAAATATAAACACAAAACAAAATACGAAAAACCAATTCTAAATATACAGGGGGAAAACAAAGTAAAGTGCAGAGTTGGCCAGGATCTCCAGCGATCTACTCAAATGTGACTCTTCACACACACACACACACACACACACACACACACACACACACACACACACACACACACACACACACACACACACACACACACACACACACACACACACACACACACACACACACACACACACACACACACACACACACACACACACACACACACACACACACACACACACACACACACACACACACACACACACACACACACACAATTGAAGACCACGTGCAAACACGTCAGAGCTTCTGGGGAACAACTCGACTGGCTACTGGTGAAACAGACGATCTGGCGAGCGAGGCGTGGGACGAGTATCGGTCGCGGGCCGTTGTTTATGGGCTCCCTCGCCATGTTTCAAAAGTCCAGCGAGATCATAAAAATAGCTCGGCGTCAGCGAGGTGAGGCAAAAAGCTCGCGGAGGTTACAGGATGTTGTTGCAAGGCCACTGCGGCCCCTTGGGGAGACGGCTGAGATCACCGCCCCGCCACGAGGTGAACTGAAAGAAAACTTCCAACGGGAGAGCAGTGATTGAATATTCTTTTACATTTTATTTTCAAAAGAGGTTGTTTATCATTCAAACATTTTCATGGCTATTTTTGAAGAGTTAGAAGATATTAGTTCTGAAGTGCAAGTTTGAAGCCTGGTCGCCACGCAGATTGTGGGTTCTTTAGGTAGGTAATCCTCATGAACCAGACCCAATGCCTCAAACAAGTCAATATGCAAAAAGTAAATATGACTAATGGAATGCCACAGGGCCATTTCCTCATGTTTCCACACAAAGAAAACACACAGGGATGTTTATAAAGACACAGGTCTGCAGAGAGGAGTATTTATTTTCTTGACAATTCTGCAGAGAGTATTCTGGCCCTTGTCCTGCGTGACTCTCACTCAACAGCCATCCATTTGTATGCCTCGGGGTTTATTTATACATTACAAACCTTCATCAAGGCTAATTTGATGGGGGGGGAAGAAAAAAGGGGGGGGGGGGAAGAGTACACCAAAAAAATCTTATGAAAACGCAGCTGCTGCAAGGGGCAGATTCTGTCTAAATAAAAAGAGAGCTATCTTGGAATAATATACAATACCGCCGAGGGGGTCATGAGGAAGGGCATCCCCATAAATATACAGCAAATTCTTCAGTCACACACTGTGGTGGGATGTTGCGAATACAATCATTTGACTGTTTAAGAATTCCCCTTTATTTACATTAGTGGAAATGTGGCAGCGAGGCACTGGCTTAAACTAAAGCTAAATTAATTCAGAAATGACAAAGGACATAAATTACAATGCGGGTAAGAATGCGAAGCTTGGATTTTTATGAAATATACAAAATTGTCAAAAATGCCGGCATTTTGCTTTTAACTGAAGGTAATGTCCGGTTTTTTTTTTTTACTCGCTCAGATGCAGTGTTTTGATAAACGTCGGCGTTCAAGAGAATGAATAGCGGCAGCTGAAATCTCAAACCCGTCGGTCATACCACATTGAATGTGGAAGCTCAATATTTACATTTTTGACCCTGCGTGTTCTACCGTGATTAGAAGAAGGAGAAGAAGAAGAGTGAGGAAAACGAAGAAGAAGAAGAGTGAGAAGAAGAAAAAGAAGAAGAGTGAGGAATAAGAAGAAGAAGAAGAGTGAGGAAAACGAAGAAGAGTGAGGAATGAGGAAAACGAAGAAGAAGGAATAGAGAGGAAAACGAAAAAGAAGTGAGGAAAACGAAAAAGAAGAAGAAGGAGGAGAAAAAGAAGAAGAGTGAGGAATACGAAGAAGAGTGAGGAAAACGAAGAAGAAGAGTGAGGAAAACGAAGAAGAATGAGGAATACGAAGAAGGAGGAGAAGAGTGAGGAAAACGAAAAAGAAGAAGGAGAAGAAGAGTGAGGAATACGAAGAAGAAAAAGAAGAAGAGTGAGGAAGAAGAAGAAGAGTGAGGAATATGAAGAAGAAGAAGGAGGAGAAGAAGAGTGAGGAAAACGAATAAGAAGAAGAGTGAGGAAAACGAAGAAGAGTGAGGAAAACGAAGAAGAAGAAGAAGAGTGAGGAAAACGAAGAAGAAGAAGAAGAAGACGAAGTACTCAATTAGGTTGACTTCTTCACCCTTTCATGTCAGGAAGGAAGTCATTACAGTTCTTTATACAGCTGACGAGGTAAGGCCCATAATGATGGAGGGGTGGACTCAACAGTTTCTATGTCCAGACATACCTGCTCTAAGCTGCTGGAGCATCGGGCGACTCTGAAATGAAGCCCTGAAAACTGAGGAGGCTCCATTAAGGAAATTAGGATAAACTCTCCAAGGCCGTGCGACGCTCACGTTCCACGAAGAGATCGGCTCTTTCGGATGCGTTTGTGAATAGTTTCTACGGATGAATTTTTTGTAAGAGAAGAGTCGAGGCTGGCGATGTGAACATTTTGCGTCACGATTATTCGGGCCGAGGTAAATGCGATTCACTACGTAGTCCCGGTGATCGTAAAAAAAAAAAATGCTTAAAATGGCAACAAAACAAACGGGAATCACTTTACCGGTTTTTTTTGCTCGGCACGTCTTTTTATTTTTAGAAAAACAAACTCTTGAGTAAGGTAATAATAAATCATAACCTGCATGAATAAAGGATGCACTTCTGAAAAAAAGGAACATTTCAGGAGTCTGTTCTTTCGGAACCAAATGTCGGTAGAAGCATGTAAAAAGAACACGTCTCACACACACACACACACACACACAGGCCTGGCCTACACATTCCTGTCTAGCTATTTCAGTTTACTGGTGGCAAAGCTGAGACAACTTCAGGTGCGAGTTACGAGCGATGCGGTCTGAGGCCGCAGTTAGGAGGAGATGGATCGGGGGACTTTTTGCATGAGTGACGGTCCAAAACAGAGTCCATCAGAGTCAGGGTGGTCAGCGAGGAAGGGATGCCGGGAGGCTGTGCTTCAGTGAAAAGGACCACCCAAAGCAGACAGCGAACGCCACCTCACACCATGGACTACAGACCAAACTGTGAGCGTCGCACCGATTCACACTCAAAATAACAATGAGGGACGGCTCTCTCTTCGGCTGGGACATAAACCGACGGTCGGGATTGCGCGAGCGCCGGTGATGCGTCACGTTGAGAACACATTTCTAAGATGAAGTCTAAATCAAAGAAGAGTTGAGGAGAAAGTAGGGACTCGACAAGAGAAACGAGAGCAAGCGAGAGCATTGCAGTTTTCACTGGAGGACATTGAGAAACAAAATACAGCGTGACTGGAAACCTCAAACTGGTCGCGAGTTGTCTGTTTACTGGAATAACCCACGTACACACTGGTGTGAACGGCCAGAACAAGATTGCTCTGAAAGCTCCAAGATGGCAGATACCCCCGAACTGTACACAGAACAGAGAAGTCTGTAATCAAAAGTAAATAATGGAGCATACCTAAGATATTGAGCAACCCCAGAAAAACAGGCTCATTTGGCTCCAGACATCTTGATGTGTGTATTAATTGCGTGTGTGGTCTGTTAGAGGCTATACTTGCTCGTCTGGTTATTAGGCGCTCGGCCTCACTGAAGGGGAACATATTTGTGGTTACGAGGCGGCGCAATTACACCTCTCCACTCCATTTGTTTACATCTCTCTTTTGATAATAACCAGGGTTGCGCTGGGCCGTTCGCTGCGGTTGAAACATTCTCCAGAGCTCCGAGCCGCTGATAAGGACCAGGCCGATACCGCCCTCTAGAGGAGAAGCGAGAGAACTACTGCTAGAACGGTGCGTACCTGCTCTTTAGATTTGGGGGAGGATGGGGACGATTCGTAGTCCTTCTTGGTCTCAAGGATCCTTTTCACAAGGCCACCTACAGGGAGAGACACAGTGAGAGGAAAGCCGAAAGATCCGTTTACCTCAAAAGCACCAGGCGGTTAACTCAGCCAGAAGACAACTGGGAGAAGATTTGTCAAAATCAGAAATAAGGGGAAACTAAAAAGAGAAATATAACAGATAGGACCATGTACCATGTTTGCCTTGACTGTCGAGTTCCTTCCCCTGAAATGAGAAAAACGACAAGGAAGATGTTAGATAACGATCTGATATAATCCCATGGTATTTGAATAACTCACTGTTTGAATCACTTACCACCTCCACCTCGTGAGCGTCCGAGGCCGACGGGACCGCCTCCTCCACGATAAATTGCTCATCTCCATCCTCCTCGTCCTCAGACAGCATCTTCCCATCCATGATGACTGGCGCTAAGGGCTTGGCACTGGACAGCCTGGTAGACGGACACAGAGCGTAACTCACTTCTTACTGAGAATTTAAATCATTCCCTGTGTGGCTCTCCTGAAGGTTTCGTCCCTTTATTTTCCCTTTGAAAGGGTTTTTTCTATATTTTCGGAGTTTTTCCTGATCCGATGTGAGGTCCTGGGACAGGGATGTCTATGTGTACACATTGTAAAGCCCTCTGAGGCTAATTTGTAATTTGTGATATTGGGCTATATATAACTCGAACGGGCACTCGGTAGAGCGCATACCTTCGCATATCACAAGATTGGGCATTGAATTATGAACATTTTGGCATTAGTTGCATGGCAATTGGATAAAAATTGACCGTGCTATGGTAAAAAGAAGATTTTGACCTTTCCATGACCTTGACCTTTGGCCCGATTGATCCCAAAATCTAATCAAATGGTCCCCTGATAATAACCAATCATCCCACCAAATTTCATGCGATTCGGTGTAACATTTTTTTGTTATGTGAATAACACGCATACAAATAAATAAATGGTGATCAAAACTTAACCTTCCGCATTTTCAATGCGAAGGTAATAAACTGAATTGAATTGAAATGTGTCCAATGTAACCATCTACTGGTTAGACCGGCTACATTATTACACAGTTACAAGCGCCGTCTTCATTCGGTGCGTTTACTGCACTTTGTTTAGTCATGCTCATCGCGATCCATCGCTCCCGCTGGCGGGGACAACCCTTTAGAATGTGTTGGTGAAGCGCCGTGTGGCCTTAGTGAACGTGTGTGCTGAAGTCACCTCTCAGCCGGGGTCACGTCGGAGTAGCCGTCCTGTTTCTTGACCCGGGGAGGAGCCGGGCGGGCACTGCCGGGCCGCGGTATTCGCCTGTAAACAGGATTAGACAGATAACTGAAATAAGCTGTTCAACTAACGATTTTGAAACAGTCATTTTCATTTTGTTACACAAGCTTAAGTGTTTGTGTTTTGGGTTTTCTTGACTTCCTTTGCAAGCCAACTCCTCTGTTAGCCGCTCTCTGAGATGTGCCAGATGTCAGTTGTGTGACAGCTACACTGAGTCATTCAGATTTCAGGATGATAGTTGTTGCGCGGAACAGAAAACATTCACCACACGGACAGCTATAATACAGCCGGCCTGCCAATCGATTGTCTCCCATTAGCTGGTTTAAAAACACAGAACATTCCCAATTATAAAAAATAAAAAAGGGAATGATTCATCTGTGTAATCTCCTGGATAGGAACCCGGAACAAATTTAAGATTCAAAAGCGCAACCACCCTAAACCGTAAATAAAAAAAGCAATTGGATTCAATGCAACAACATTGGCACTACACCCTGAGATAGGCAATTACATTATGTTGTCATAACGACTGGCCACTTTGCCCAGACTGTTAAGCAGCTTTGTCTTCTAGAATAATGGTGTGCTGATTTAGCCAATGCCATAATTTGTTTGAAAATAGTTTCATTTTTAAATGTTCCTCGATTTACTCATCGTCCTATGACCTCGTAATCATTTCTCTTTTTGCTCTTCTCTCATTTTCCTTTTTGCCTGTTGTTTTCATCTTGTGAAAAACTGGCAAAAATAAAATAAAAATGACCACATAATTGAAAGTAACATCTTAAACTTTCTCATAATGTGCAATATGGCGTGATGTATTTTGTTCAGGTGATGGTCGGGGGTTGTGTTGACCCTGGTAGACATGAAGTGCACATGTGCATGGCTGACAGATCATTGGAAGAGCAGCCTCCGCAATCAATGTGAGATTAATCTGACTCTTTGAGGGTTAGAGGGAGCCGAGGTTGCGTGGCAACGACACAGACCTGGAGGCCATGTCCGACGGCACCGAGGAGTCCGCATCGTCTCCATTTTCCTGGGGGGCGGGTCTCTGGGCGGACGGAACATCTCCGTCTGCGAAAGGACAGCAGGGATAATATTAGACACAATAACGTACACACCTTAAAAACAAGTTCACACGGGACCAGTGTTGTTTCTACGTCTTAAATGCAACCAATCGGACACAACACTGATTTCTAAGTGCTCCTTCTAAAACTACACATCCATTCACATATTCCAAAATCTGAGCAGGAGATTTGGGATTGGCAAGACCAGCTCATGAATGGATTTTCTATTATTTTAGATTTAACTCTGGGATTTCTGCAAATGTCCTTAACCCACCTACTGCTCCTACTCGATTGTTCACCTCGCTGCGTAAAGAAGGCGGGTTTCTTGTGGTAAGAGCTTCTTAGAGGATCTTCTCCTCGTCTTCTAGCAGAGTTTAGTTTAGTTTTGCTTCGGTATTTTGGTGAAGCCCTTGAGACACGTATGTGATATTGAGCTTCACGAATAAACCAGGGATTGGTTGTAGCTCAAGGGGATGAGTGGTTGTGTAATTTCCCCACGGGAATAAATAAAAAAAAGTGTTATTTCTTTTTTCAAAAAGTACTCGGTGAGTCATAGCGCTCTGTGTGGCCTGAACTCAAAGGAGCACTTCCTGGTCCGTTGATGCTTCTGCTTTCAGGACGCACACGCTCCCGTGTCACCTTGACACCAATTTCCATGAAGACAATTATTGTGTTGAATGAGAAAGAGATGAGAATTACCTCCCTCGCTGTCAGATTCATCTGTTGGAGAGCAGATGACAAGACACGGCCTCGTTAGTTTCCCTCCCAATGAAACTATGAAAATCAGTGTAAGCAATGTGATGAACGATATCTTTGGAAGGAAAATGTGTTTCCTAAAAATAGATATGCCTTCTGAATATCAGTTCTATGAAGCTTTTGTTGACATTGCCAACAGTAATCCTGATGAGTCACTTCTACCTCCCGCTAAGGGAAACCAGTGGAGCGCAAATAGAAAGCCGTCATCTGTAAAAATCTATCATCTATTCAATGATAAAAGTTATTTTAGATAGCTGTATATGCCTCATTGGTGTAGCTGATCAAAATAGGGTGCTGGGTAAAAAGGGAGGGGTTACCTTGACCTCCAATATTGGGTCTCCGCCTTTGCCCTTTGGCAGATGAAGGTCGAGGTATCTTAGCTGGACTATCAGACTGTGAAGGAAGCAAAGGACACAAGTTTAGGACAACGGGCCAACTTTTCATTATCATTTTTGTTGTTGTTGTAAGCTTCAAGTATATTATCGGTAAATTAAGCTCCAATAAACATATGCAATTCTTGTAAACCATGCATACAGGCAGACCTCTACAGAGAGAATACAAAAGTTAAGTCAGGGGAATACAGTTGGTTGCAATCTGCAACCTTACCACTAGATGTCACTATATCCTTCACACTGGTAAGCTACTGGCACACACACCCTGAAGTATGATTCGGATTATAAAAAACATTGGAATTGAATGAAGAAGTGTAAGAACCCTCGGTAAAAAAGCAAAAAGTGGAGCTGATGTAAGAAACTGAATCGTAGGTTACGATCTTACCTGGTTCTCAACCGCTTCGGCAGGCTGCAAAAGGCGAAGAACACAACGTTACATAACACACTAAGCAGTCACATTTAGCAATGACAGGTAAGAGGACACAAGACCTCACGAAAGCCAAAATCAGCACTAACACAAGTAACCAGGCGAGCAACAGTAAAGCCATTCTAGTCACTGCATTCTAAAGGAAAATGCATTCAGCTGTAAAGCTCTAACTCTCTGCAGGGTTGAATACCTCATCCTCTGGTTCCTTTTTTTGGCACAACATTTTTTTTTTAAAGGAAATAAATTAGATAATTGTTTTACATGCTGCAGAAATGTCAAGATTAACTTCACATGTAAAATCTTGAATTGTCTGACTTGATGTGCAGGGTAATTACAGATGAGTTAATGAGATGGTTCCAATGATACACTGCGTATAACACAGTGCATATGTATAACACACTGTGTGTTATGTGTGACATTCCTGCCAAATGACAGAACCTACCGCTGGGACAGGTTTGGCTGTTCTGCTCGGCTCAGGGCTGGCTTGTTGCTGTGGTTCCTCCGATACTCTGGCCTATGCACAAACACACACACACACAAAAACACAGAAAGTAAATAATGGCATTTGTCGCGAACATTTAAGATGTGGGGTTACGGTGGGCGTACCTTGTTATTGCCACTCTCTCCACTTCTGTTCCTCTCTTTGTGTGGCTCTCTCCCTTTCTCCCTCTCCTTGTCTCGGTCTCGCCGCTTTTCCTTGTCTCGTTCCCGTCCCCCGCGAGAATCTCTCGTCTTATCTCGGCCTTTGTCCCTCTCCTTGTCCCTCTCTCGGTCCCTCTCCTTGTCTTTGTCCCTCTCCTTGTCTTTGTCCCTCTCCTTGTCTTTGTCCCTCTCTCGGTCCCTCTCCTTGTCTTTGTCCCTCTCTCGGTCCCTCTCCTGGTCCCGGTCTTTAACTCGTCCTTTGTCTTTGTCCTTGTCTCGCTCCCGGCTCTTGTCTTTGCCGTGGTGGTCCTGTTCACTGCGCTGGTGCTTCTCGGAGCGCTCCTTCTCCCGGCGTTGCTCCTTCTCCCCGTCTCGGCGCCGGCTCTCCTGGTCCTTCGGCGGGTCGGGGTCCTTCTGCTCCCGGCTCCCGCTGCGCTCCGTAATCGTTTTCTTCTCCTGGAATAGTTCAGGTCAACACATGAGGATGCAACGCCAGCCACACGCTGGGAAACTCATCATTTCATCTCCTCGCTCGTTCCTCAAACAAAGCCTGGATTAGCTTGCGAGGCTAAATGCTAACACAGACGCTACATTTACACGTGCCGTCGGGTTGAGCAGCGTGTCCCTCCCTCATCAGAGCCGAGGACTCTCACCTCTCTATCGGGATGGCGCTCACGTCCCTCCCTGTTTTCCTTGTCCTGGGACCTGGAGGTGCTGGCCTTGGTCTTTACGTCCACCTTTTCTCCTGCAAGCACTCGCTTCACTGCATCGTCACTGGACATCTGTAAAACAGGAACAGGAGGATCCTTCAGCTTGCAGTTTTTCTAATTACCTTCGCATTGAAAATGCGGAAGGTTATGTTTTGATCGCCGTGTATTTATTTATTTGTATGCGTGTTACTCGCATAACTCAAAAAGTGTTCAACCGAATCGCTTGAAATTTGGTGGGATGATTGGTTATTATCCGGGGACCATTTGATTAGACTTTGGGATCGATCAGGTCAAAGGTCATGAAAAGGTACCAAAATCTTCTTTTTACCAAGGCACGGTCAATTTTTATCCAATTGGCATCCAACTAATGCCAACATGTTCATAATTCAATGCCCAATCTTGTGATATGCGAAGGTATGCGCTCTACCGAGTGACCGCTCTAGTTCATTAATGAGACTGGTTCGTTTTTTCCTTTTGAAAACAATCATTTCAGATCTCTGAAATTGTCTGAAATACTTTGGTCACAACAGATTTCACACAACATTATTCTGCATGTGTGCAAAAAAAACAAAAAACAATTTGGACAACAACCGCATGCAGATGGCTTGCTGATCAAAACTGAGGAGTTGATTCTCAGACATCGTTGTACTATTCCCAACTTTGAATCATTCTTTTATTGAGCCAACACATGCTAAATTATTCTATTAAATATTCCATATCCGTCGGACATACATGTATAAGACTTCATATCAAAGATCAAAGGTGAATTTTCAGTTTACTGTGCATGTATAAAATGTAATTACTGTCAACTCACAAATGTGTATACTTCTTTCTGTACACAGCATTGAGGGTTCCCAGTAAACTTTGACTAACTGTTGAAGGAATCTATAAGCTCAGAGGGACGCACATCTGACATTCTTGTGTTGCGCAGTAAGCAGTCAACAACAAGTACGACTTAACAGAGATTTATAGATCACACATGTTTGCAGGATTTACTGCCATGGTGAAAAAAACATCGAAACATTTGGACCAGAACGGCTCACAATGTTTTGGTGGCTTCGGCCAAGTGTAGTGACATGATAACGAGGTTTTGAAGCATGGATGAAATGTTTTGGGAGACTTACTTGCAGACACGCAGTGCAGTTGTGACCGTTGCAAATACAGTTTTGATATTATAAAAAACGCTTCAAAAACTGAGCCAATGCGATTCAGATGAACTCGACTGCAGAAATAATATCAATAAATATTATCAACTGTTTGAATATGTAACTATCTTTTCCTAGAGTTATCATCGAGCACATACTGGACCAGTTGACTTGTCCGACTGACTCATTACTTGCTCAATGAACATTTGTGAGGTTTTCATCGGCTTGTTCATAGTTGAACAATCTGAATTTATGATAACTATTAAATGTAGGATGCGTTTTAAACAACAATAGCAAAGACGTGGCATAAAATCCGAGAGGAATATATACATTCTACGTGGAGTGAAACAAAAACGACGGTTTCAGGAACAACTATCCCATTGAGACCAGCTCATCCATTTACACTTCTCTCCAGGGTTCAATTAAAACATGTCAAAGTTCTTCCTATGGTGAAGAACAGTCCCACGGGAACTGGAACTTATGTGAAAAATAACACACGGTCGTGCCAAATGTAGTGCCATAATATACTAGAATGGGCACTCGGTAGAGCGCATACCTTCGCATTTCACAAGATTGGGCATTGAATTATGAACGTTGGCATTAGTTGCATGCCAATTGGATATAAATTGACCGTGCCATGGTAAAAAGAATATTTTTAACTTTTCATGACCTTGACCTTGGACCCGATCGATCCCAAAATCTAATCAAATGGTCCCCGGATAATAACCAATCATCCCACCAAATTTCATGTGATTCGGTTTACAACTTTTTTTGTTACGCGAATAACACGCATACAACTAAATAAATAAATAAATAAATACACGGAGATCAAAACATAACCTTCCGCATTTTCAATGCGAAGGTAATGAGATGGTTTCGCCAGAATGGAGACTGGAGTCATTGAGAATTGGAGAGTGAGCATTTTCAATTTCCCACGTATCTTTTCAGTGTGTGTGTGTTTGTGTGTGTGTGTGTGTGTGTGTGCACACAGACCTTGTTGATGCAGCACTTGGCCATGGCCTGCAGCAGCTCGTTGGTTTTCTCAGGCTCGTGTCCGGCCACAATGCGTGCCGGCTTTGCCGCCAGGGGCTCGCCGCTCACCAGCATCACGACATCTATTGCTTTCTGGAGGAAGACAATCTTGGAGTCCTTCTCCTAAAGAGGTTTTTGAAAAAAATTCTGCGATGAACATGAGAGCGCGCCCAGGTTAGACAAGAGATATGATGTGGTTATGAAAGCAAAGGAACAAAAAAAGTACACCCTTGAGATGGGCATTAAAGTTTTATGCTGCAATTTTATGTGGTGTGAATAGTCGTGTGGAGTCGACTCCCGTTCCTCTCTTTTCTTGGCCGATCCGATTCAATACAACACACTATAAATGACAATTTATGGTGTGATGGTGAGCTTTCTGAGCATGTTATCGAGCAGTTCGGGGGCTGAATCTCCGAGGGCCAATGAGTAACATGTTGGCGTTTGTTAGGCAGCGGCAAAAGAGGACATGTAAAGCCTGAATTTTATAATAAAGACTGAAAAAAACCCACCCACCCCTAATTTGATTTACTTTCAGATAAATACCCCGGCTAAGCAGTGTGCAGTCTCTCAGCATGCAGCATCGGCAAGTCAACCAACTGTAACTAGAATGGGCACTTGGTAGAGCGCATACCTTCACATATCACAAGATTGGGCATTGAATTATGAACATTTTGGCATTAGTTGCATGCCAATTGGATATAAATTGACCGCGCTATGGTAAAAGGAAGATGTTGACCTTTTCATGACCTTGACCATGACCTTTGACCCGATCGATCCCAAAATCTAATCAAATGGTCCCCGGATAATAACCAATCATCCCACCAAATTTCATGCGATTCGGTTTAATACTTTTTTACTTATGCGAATAACACGCATACAAATAAAAAAATAAATTAAATTAAAATAAAAAAAATAAAAAAATACACGGCGATCAAAACATTACCTTCCGCATTTTCAATGCGAAGGTAATAAGGAGCGACTGGGCCAAACCTTCTGTCCAATAGCGGGCTGGCCTTTGCCTTGTTGATCCCTTTACCTGCCCTGTAATGTACGGCACAAACCTCTCTGTTGAGGAAGCTTTAAGCTGCTGGAGCGAGCTACCTGCCAGAGCATGCAGTAGCTGAATGTGATTGATTTCTTAATTAGAACTACACTATTGCCTAATACAACAATACATAGCCTATTTAATTAGAATTGAAATAATTGAGATTATCGGAGCTCCTGCCTGAGGGCTTGTCGTCACCATGACTAACATCGCAGGGTCGTATTAATGTTTTCCTTCTTATGTCTGTATGCCAGTCTCTATCTGATATGCAAATATAGCCCAACTTTAAAAGACATTAAATTAGATATTAAATTGATTGAATACAAGAGCCCAAGGCAGGATTTTCAGAGGGAAGAAAAGTAATTTACAGAAGGAAATGTCGGCATTTTACACAAATGAACTTCTTTTAAATCCGTTTATTTTGGTACAAGATCAAAGCAATGACAATAAATGTGTTTTAGAAAGCAACCAATATATGAATGATGAATTAACTTATTTGGGGAAAGAAGTGGACTGTCCGGTCATAGAATTGTTTTGGAATGTTTTATTTCTGATAGTTTTGTCCTCTGCGGTTCGTTCTCTCTCTCTCTCTCTGTGATTCAAGATTCAAGATGTTTATTTGTCACACACACACACAGGGTGTGCAATAAAAACAACACAATATTTACAGTAAGTGTGTGTGTGTGTGTGTGTGTGTGTGTGTGTAAGGGAGGGGCAGTTGGGTGGGGGTGGTGGGGGGGTGAGGTCGAGTTCACAGTCACGATGGGTTCTTGCAGCGTGATCACGGAGGCGCCCTGCCTGACCGCAGCAGAAACAGTCTGTTGTTGGGGTGGAGAGGATCCTTCATGATCCTGCCGGCTCTGGTTCTGCACCTGTGTACAAGTCCTGCAGGGTGGGAGTGTAGTTCCAATAGTGCGCTCAGAACGCACTACTCTCTGCAGAGCCTTCCTGTCCTGAGCGGAGCAGTTGCCAAACCAGTCAGGACGCCTCTCTACCTCCAGAGTAGAAGGACTGAGAAGGATCCTGGAAACTTTTTCAAATCTCAGCTGCTGCCTGTAGTGCCTTAGCCTTTTTGCCTTTCTTTGTCTGTGTGTTTGTTGACAATGTCAGATCCTGATGTGGACTCCCTCCCCATTATTTACCTCTCCTCTCTCTCCACAGTAGTCCTGCTAATCCCCAGGTGTGGTGGTCCTGTTGTTGTGTTCTGTTGTCCTCCACAACCTCCTTAGTTTTTTAGTTTTGGTGACATGGATGATGAGGCTGTTGTCCTGGCACCAGAGTGACAGATCAGTTCCTCTTCAGGTAGGTGTGTGTCTCTGTCTCTGTCTCTGTCTCTACCACTACCTCTCTACTTGTCAATTCACTTGTTTCACCTTCTACAAAAGCCGTATGAGGACACAATGCTAAATTCTAAATGCAACAACCACAATTTAACATACTTTAATTACAGCATCGTGCCTCTTGTGAGACATGTATCAAAGCCCATGCAGCAGCTTCCTATCCAGTTTTGATTTGGGGTCAACCGTTAAGCAGCCGACTTGAGTTCTGACACCTCGGAAGGCCTTCTCAGTCATATGTGGCCAGATCCTCTGACTCATGAGTCACAATGGCCGCGTGTAGAGTTACTCCCACACAGACACCCTCAGACCGTCCCATGTAACGCACGAGCGATCTCATAAAAAACACAAAATAAGGCTGCTACTTCAGGGCGTAAATGAAGATTCTGTGCACAATAATTGAGAAAAAACGAATATCAGTGATATCAGTTTTTTTGTGGCGGAGGGCCAGAGGGTAAAAAGAAAAATCCGGTGGACAGAAAGTGGTCGACTTACCTTGACATTATCCGACTTGATTTCATTTTCTCCGTACAGACCTTTCATAAAAGCAGTGGTCCTGATGACCTGAAAGTGGTGAGAAATAAGACGTTATACTCGCTTGTCAGATTATTTGCAATATGAACTCTTTTATATACTTAAAAATGTGTATATTATGTAAAACTTGGCATCTATACCTCAGCAATAGCCTTACAGGTGGTCCAAGTAGATGCTTTAATTCTGAAGGTAATTCAGTTGTTCCATAGCCCATTCGTGCAGTCAAACACATCGCTAATCAAAGGAAAGGAGCCACACATGCCGACACTTCCCTCCATCAAAGATGCATGAACCTACACCTACCATCTCCCATCGGCTGAGAAAGATGAAAACGATTTCACCGCGTTCGACACCTGGTGTAAAAGGATTCTGTCGCGTTTACACATTCCAATTTTTAGGCCCCACATCTATTGGCAAACTCTGCCCTTTACTCTACTCAGCACTTTACTTTGTTTTCCCCCTGTATATTTAGTATGAGTATTTAGTTTTGAGTATTTAGTTTTGTGTTTTATACTTATTTTCATTGATGCTCTGATGTGCTGTGATTTTTTTAATTTCACCAGGGGGACGAATAAAGGTATATCATATTGTTCATCTTCGTTACCTAGCCTACTATGGCACCGGTTTATGTTGATAAAAGTGTTGATTATTTTTAAATCAAGTCCAATCCATCTTAATAACATTGATAAACTAGAACGGGCACTCGGTAGAGCGCATACCTTCGCCGCAGCCACTTTTTTGGTACCTTTTTCATGACCGTGACCTTTGACCCGATCGATCCCAAAATCTAATCAAATGGTCCCCGGATAATAACCAATCATCCCACCAAATTTCATGCGATTCGGTTTAATACTTTTTGAGTTATGCGAACACACAAACACATACAAACTAGAATGGGCACTCGGTAGAGCGCATTCCTTCGCATATCACAAGATTGGCCATTGAATTATGAACATTTTGGCATTAGTTGCATGCCAATTGGATAATAATTGACCGCGCTATGGAAAAAGAAGACGTTGACCTTTTCATGACCTTGACCTTGACCTTTGACCCGATAGATCCCAAAATATAATCAAATGGTCCCCGGATAATAACCAATCATCCCACCAAATTTCATGCGATTCGGTTTAATACTTTTTGACTTATGCGAGTAACACGCATACAAATAAATAAATAAATACACAGCGATCAAAACATAACCTTCCGCATTCTGCGAAGGTAACTAGAGCATCGTTTAGAACGACAGTTCCCAGTCTTTATCACTGCAAGTTTCCAAAGATAACATTTCCTGGAGTGGTACATCCGCTCCGTGTCGCACACCAAGAAGAAGAAAAAAAACAAAATGCTGGAGATTAGTGACGTGAGGTAGTGGAAGCTGACCAAGAGGAACAGCTGCTGGGGCTTTGCTCAAGTGGTACCAACTTGTCAAAGGAATCAGACACGTGACCACTGAGCCCATCGGCAGCACATCTGGAACCGGCTCACATAATGTCCCTCCACTTTTCGGACAGATTTTTAGAAACCCAGCCGTTACACGCAGGGTGATTGATCATAACCCCGTCGGTATGATCAAACAGCCCAGCTGCAGTGTGAGAGAGAGAGAGAGGTAGAGAGAGAGTGTGTGTGTGCGTGTGCTGGGGTCGTGCCTAGCAACTGCGCGCCGCCGTAGACACGGACAGCTAACGTTAGCCGACGAGCTAACCCCACTGTGTTATTAACGTGCTGACGCTGAATTGCTAGTGAACGTAGGTTAAGTGACTCTTTCTTTTGACTAATGGTCGGCCGTGCGTGTTTAACTGCTTGGTGAAACGCATTCGTCACAGGGAGGACGGGTTGACGTAGGCAGCGACGTTACTTACTGCAAAGTTACTATGAGCTAAGTTACTTGGTTAGCATAGCTCATGCTAACGCCACATGACTGCATAGCGTTGTGTGCGTTTTCGAAATGATTATATTGAGAAGGTCCGGTTGGGGTTGGCGTGTTCGTGCATGTTGACAAAGAGCGTCGACTCGCCACTGGTGCCGTCACGTTCGTCAGCACGTCGGCCTCACCTCACTGAAGATGTCGTGAAGGTACCGAAACGGCGGCTTGTTGAGCAGCTTCTCCGTGAGAGGCGGCTTCTTTATCACTCGGCCGAGCGTGTCCTGGGTCTTCTTCACCACGGCCCCGTTCATGGCCGCGGCAGAAAGGGAAGCTGGCACGCAGAAGAGACCGCGACGAGTATCATGGAGGGGCTGCAGGCTCCTGGCGCCCGGTTGCTATGTCAATATCCAGCCGTCCCACAGTGCACCAGTGATGACTACTGCGCCTGCGCCGAGCTATGGTTGCTAAGCACCGCTCGTGCCCATAGCAACAGCTAACATTCTGCAACAATGTTGATGGTTGGTTTATTGGACGGGTGGAAGGAAGGAAGGAAGGAAGGAAGGAAGGAAGGAAGGAAGGAAGGAAGGAAGGAAGGAAGGAAGGAAGGAAGGAAGGAAGGAAGGAAGGACGGACGGACGGACGGACGGACGGACGGACGGACGGACGGACGGACAGACTGAGAGAGAGTTTGTGTGTGTGTGTGTTTATACAGTCAAGCACCAACACCTGTCTGCTCTCACGTTGCACTTATTACCTTCTGTCTTGTGGGAACCAATCTTTTTTATTTACTTATTAACTCCACCCCAGCTGCAAATTGGGTGCTTGACCCAATAAATATTGTTGTGAGGCCTCATGTAGCCGTCAACAGGAATGTTCTCCTATCTCTCCTTGTGGCGGGCAGGCGTGAGGAGTCTGGAGAAAGTACCTCTCCTCTGGAGGGGGTGGAGAGGTGGTGGGAGGTGGTCCAATTGTCCAATATGGTTCTTCAACGTCCTCTCCTCTCACACCTGTTCCAGGGTGCTCAGCTGAGGGCGATGATGGAGCCAACCTCCCTAACCAGTTTGTTAAGAAGACGGTGTCACCGGCTCCCCGCTGCCCAGCAGACAATGGCAAAGTGCAGCACAAAAGACACACAACCGACTGGTAGAATAACTCAGCATCTTGCCAATAATGCTGGGAGGAAAAGCTTTCAGAAAAAAGGCGACTCATCCCCCTTCTTGTACACAGTGATGTTGTGCTTCAGTTCAGTCATCTGTGATGGGATGATGGGCGCGCCAGTATTGTCCCTCCTCCATGTCCACACTCCCAGGACACTCAGAGGTGTAGGTGGCAGTCGCTCCCTCCTGCCTCCCCACCCACTCCTCTCTCTCTGGTCTTCAGCACATGTGTGGTTCCCATCGGCCCACTTTCACTTCACAAACACCACTGCCCTGTACTCCTCCCGTCTCCCGTCTATCCCCGATACACTGCAGAATCATCAGAGTCTCAGATGAGATGCAGAGAGTTGTACTGGCTGTTGCACTGGAAGTCACTGTGAGGGAGGGAGACAGAACAGTTCCCTGTGGGTGGGGGAATCACACTGACCACCGTCCCATCAGCACCCACGCCCATTCCTGACAAACTGGGTGTGAGGTGAGTGGTGATCAGTGAGATGTGATCATGGGCCACGTCAGCGAAGAGGCGCTGCAGGACACCAGACAGCTGGGTGGGCGGTTTAGGAATGTGTGGAGGAGACGGGGGAGGGCTTTGCCTGTGGTTCCTTATCCCAACTGATCAAGATGGACAAAAGATGCTCTCCTCGGAGTGTAGGACTGTTCTGGTGTCTCCTGTCTCCTGTGTATCCTCTGTGTCTTCTCTGTATCTCCTCTGTCTCCTTGATTGTTTCATTCCCTTCACCTGCCTTCAGTTACCGTCTCATGTCGTCCACCTGTTTCTCCCCCTATTGTTCCGCTCTTTCCCTTGTCTCTTGCTGGATTGTTGTCTTTTATTTGTAGTCCCGTCGTTCGTGTTGCTCGTGCGTATTCCTGATCCTGTCTTTTTCGACCCTGCCCTGACGCCCAATTCTATGCCTTTCCCCTTTTGGACCTTTTGTCTTTTAAAAAAACGTTTTGCCTCATTAAAGAGCGCTTTTTGTTATCCACACCGTGTCCTGTCAATTCTATCTGCGCATGAGCTCCTGCACCTCGCTACCCGTGACACGGGGGGCCTTGCAATTGATTTAGGAAGAGAAAGAAGGTTTTGATGATGATGGGGACAAGGAGGTTTCAGAATGTGATCACGTTCCTGAAAGGTGAGATTGAACATCAGCTAGTTCCTAAACCAAGATGAGCCCCATGCAGGACCAGAACAATCCCTTCGGCAGCAAGTGAAGACATTAAATTGTCTTCTTTCCCAAGATATGAGCCCCTCTGCATCGCTGCCAATGTGGTAAGGATGCATTCAGGGCCAACGCGGATGGCAGTTACTCATGTGCAGGACGTCAAGTCTTCCCGTGAGCTTTTCAACCCAAGTTCCATCCAGAAACACGTTGCACTAATTTCGAAGCAAGCTCGTCATGTGTTGTATATGAACAGGCAATGTGTTCAATGTGTACTCTGACATGTTATATGTGTTCAGCTGGTGTTGTGTAAACTGCCCTGAATGGGTTAAATGTCTAATCGAATAAGACGGGATATGAAATGTTGTGTCTGTAAAACTGATGCTGCCATTTTTGAGCAAAAGCTCATTTAAAAGCCCACGAATGCATAACATGTGTGTTTGTATGACCCCCTTAAAAGACTGACATGAGGTGTTAAGGTCCACAATCAGAGCAGACCAGTACTTCAGATCAAAGAGATGTTAGGTCGGCCTACAATGCAGTGTATTGCTGAGCCCTCTAGTGGTTTGTTGCCAGTATGATTTGACTGCACACCACACCGGTCCCTCTTCCCATCTTCAAAATATCCACCCAGTGTGACACAGAATTAACAAGTTGTTTTTTGATGACAGTGTGTATCCTTCTGGATCTCAGTTTGAACAATTCAAACAGTGTGTGTGATTCAGTGAGTGATTTCTCTCTCTCTCTCGCTCGCTCGTATGTGTGTGTATATATATATGTGTGTGTATGTGTGTGTGTATATATATATGTGTGTAATATATATATATGTGTGTGTATATATATATATGTGTGTGTATATATATATATATATACACTACCGTTCAAAAGTTTGGGGTCACTTAGAAATGTCTTTATTTTTCAAAGAAAAGCACTGTTTTTTCAATAAAGACAACATTAATCAAAAATACACACTATACATTGTTAATGTGGTAAATGACTATTCTAGGTGGAAACGTCTGGTTTCTAATGAAATATCTCCAGGTGTATAGAGGCCCATTTCCATCAACTATCACTCCAGTGTTCTAATGGTACATTGTGTTTGCTAATCGCCTTAGAAGACTAATGTCTGATTAGAAAACCCTTGTGCAATTATGTTAGCACAGCTGAAAACAGTTATGCTGGTGATATAAGCTATACAACTGGCCTTCCTTTGAGCTTGAAGTTTGAAGAACAAAATTAATACTTCAATTATTAATCATTATTTCTAACCTTGTCAATGTCTTGACTATATGTTCTATTCAATTTTCAATTCATTTGATAAATAAAAGTGAGTTTTCATGGAAGACACGAAATTGTCTGGATGACCCCAAACTTTTGAACGGTAGTGTGTATATACAGGACTGTCTCAGAAAATTAGAATATTGTGAGTAAAAGTTTTCTGTTTCTGTAATGCAATTAAAAAATAAAAATGTGCATTTCATTTATTTTATTACAAAATTATAATATTGCAAGCCTTTTTATTCTTTAATATTGTTGATTTATATGACTTATTAAGAAAACTCTAAAATCCTATCTCATAAAAATTGAAATATTTCCTCAGAAAAAAAAAAAAAAAGTTATAAATAAACAAAAAAAAATGTTTTTAGGAAAAATGTGTGTTTTGTTTCGCGATAATTTAGCATTTGTTTACAAGATATTTAATATACTACATTATAAATTTTCTTTTATTTATATTCTAATACGAAATAGGATATTTGAGTTTCAAGCTAATATAGCCATAATCAAATATTTGCAAATAAAAAAGGCTTTTGTAATTTCAGTTGATTTGTAATGAATTTTGAATGCATGACATTTTTTTTTTTTTTTCACAATAGACAGATTTGTATATATATATATACACACTGCTTTGATATATATATATACCTGATTGTTGAGTTCACTTACTAGGAAACACACAATACAGTATAGGTACAGGCGCTTTTTGCTTCATGCTGTCGAGGTAAGACTTCAGGGTCGGAAACACTTGAATTATTAATATATGGAAATCAGAAGCTAGAGCCTATAATGAGTGATTGTTTGAATCATACTTTTTGACACTGATGTTTTTAGGTTATAGTAGTGATGTAGCAATTCTTTTTCTCCAAATAATCAGTCAGTCAACAGTGCAACTCAAACTTACATTTTGTATTTGCATGACGTGATTAGAATAACCATATTGATAACAGCATGGTAGCAGCAGGAGCTTTTCAGGAAGACGGCATCTAGGAATTATTTTCTTCACTGTTTCTTCCGTTTAAATTGCAGAGGAGAATGTGAACTGTGATATCTGTATGATCTCATGTAAAGGGGCAGGATCATTTCCTTGATCCGTTTCCTCGAAGTCGGGCCGTCCCAGATGGCATGCAAATGAATCACCGTCGCTTGATTACACAGAATCACCTTCAGATCATAAAAATTCAGATTTGTAATTATGGACTCCAAACCACACTTATACATATCTGTGAGTGGGACATATTTCCATTTTAATGCATACGGCGTATGAATCGCTGGCTCATGTTTGGGTTAATACAAGAAGGTATAACGCAGTACACCATCTGATCTATTACGAATGGAATCTGGCAAAAACAAAAGCATAACATGATTTATTTGTCCTTATTCTTTTCAGATCCAGCCTTGGGACTTGGATACCTCGGGGAGCCGGTTGTGTAACATTGCATCCACACCCATTATTGTGTTGAGGAATGTTTTGAGTGGTTTCTCTGTGGTTTTGCTCTCCCAGCAAGAAGCCTTTGATGGTCATCCATCATCAAGACACACACCCGCACAGCCAAGCTACTGCAGCCACTCTGGTTTATCACGGCTGAATAATATTTGAATATACAAATACAGGCTTGCTGCACCGTCTTTCTAACGCTGAATTGGGCTTCACGAGGAACACAATGGGTGCTTTCCTCAATAATACCCAGATAACCGAGCCGGTCTTATCCATCGATCACACAGCTGGTTTTCAGGAAGTAAGCTCAATGCAAGTCTCCAGTGGATTTCCTGAACTCATAAACTATAAAGATACCTACAGGGGGAAAGCGTGCTTTAACTTTGGAGTAAAGCTGAATATTTGTGCCTTTTGAGCGTCCGACCAGAGTTCCTCCTCGCAAGTTCAATCAGAAGAGACTTATTTTTTATTTTGTTTTTATTTTATGATGTTAAAAAAAACCATCAGTCTTGTGTGGTGTTTTTATAATGTTATACATTGGTATATTTTCTTTTTGTAAAATAAGACTTTCACTATAACAAACTGTAAATGTATAGCAATTAAGCTTCTTTGAGTACTATGAAAAGCGCTATAGAAATTGTATGTATTATTATTAGTAAATGCTTGCTATTTCACCACAAATATCCTGTAAAAAAGTTTTGTTAAAAATAAAAAAGAGACTCATTTTAGAGTTTAACTATAATGTATTACAATAAAATGTATGTGAATAGAGCAAAGTCTTTTTGGAGATTGGACTCCATCCTGAATTAGGATAAGCCAGGGGTAGAGATGCTGATATCTGCAAATTTGTTTGCTAGCCGCTTACCTTTGGGAACACAGCAGCCCCTTCAACACGTGGCAGAAGATGTCCACGTGACGTGTAAGTTGGTTAAAAAGAAAAACCTCCAAATGAGTCAAAGTCATCGGTTTCCTGCATCTTTGAAGTTCCTGAAAATATAATTAAAGACTTCTCAGCGATTCACAGCCGATGTAATTTATTCAAAAGTAAAACGTCATGAATAAATAAACATTTCAAAACTGGAGATAGTCTTTTTTATGACGTAAAGGTTATTATTACTATTCATTTAGCAGAAATGAATTAAGACAAATCTCAGTTGTAACAGTGACTGTCCAGATGGACCGGATCACTGAAAAATACTGAAATAAATGTACATTACATGTCATTTAGCAGACGCTTTTATCCAAAGCGACTTACAATAAGTGCATTTCAACCTAGAGTATAAACTAAGAACAACAAGAATACAGAAAGTAACATTTCCTCAACTCAGTCGAACTACAAAAGTACCATAATAAGTGATATCCCAGTGCCACTGAAGTGCACATCAAATATACCGACATCAGTATATTTAACTAGTATACGTAAAAAAAAACAGTTGCAGCCAAAACTTCTGCACAAAAAAAAGAAGCTATTTAATGACCTGACGACACCTTTGAGAGAGGTATCCGTCAAGTTCCATCCACAAGCATGAACCGTCATCATGTCGGTGCGTCCTGTAACCCATTGCTTTGATTCTTAGGATTTTACTTGAACAGAGAATGAGTCACAATAATGATGATGACCTTTACATCTGCTTCTCACTGGCCTTGTCTTAATGCCAATTATTTTATTTTTCTTTACTGGAAAATATGGTTAGAGCAGTTAGAATGAGCACATTTGGGTTTATAGTTTCTCTGGATGTGTCTCGTCTCTATCGGCCCCGTATCTCCATCAGAGATGCACAGCTGAGGCCAATTAGGACTTAATTAAGTTCAAATCAATGTTTTAATTAAAAAAACGTGGTAGTAATAGACTTAGAGCTTTTAAAGGAAGAGTCCTGTTGGGACGTATGCTTATTAAGGTAAACTCTTCCATTCTGCTCTTATATCAGCTGTCAGCTTTAAGATGTGGAGATAAACTACACGTATATTTAGTCAGAGTGAGCGTTACTTCAAAGAACCTCCGTGAGGGTTTTGTGTCTGTGGACTTCTATGCCCCAAAGAAACGCTATGTTGTTGAAATGAATATATTTATTTTATTTTATTTATTTAATTGTATTTATTTAATTGTATTTATTTAATTGTATTTATTTATTTTAATTTATTTATTTTTATTTTGTATTTTATTTAATTACATTTGTAATTGTTCAAAGTAAACAACACTGCAATAACATTTCTGATCACAGTGGATACTGAATGAAAAGCCTCTACATGTAGTGGCATGTTTTAACCACTAAGTGGCAGTATAATATAGACTTCTTCGACTGAAAGCCTATTTGTACTAATATATTAGGACATATAAGTTTTTGATGACATGATATGCAGTGTGTTGGTGCATAATCACAGGTCATAAAGGATACTGTAGTGATTATATACAACTCTGTAATCCTGCTCATCGTTGACCTTTTACTGTCTGTTTCATGTATTCTTCGGTGTTTCGCCAAAGATCTCCTACATGGTCATTACGTCGCTGCACACAGAACTCCTTATTGATCCGTATTGTTTCTGGACAATTCTCTGCAGACGTGCATTTGGGCTGCATCTCTGTTTCCCTCTCTCACAACTACAAAAAGCACCATTATCTAAACAGTAAAGGCCTCAAGAGAATGGGACGCCACGACGAGCCCAGAGGAAAGTCGTCTGCAGCGAGGATTAATGAGCTGTTTTCATCATTGTTATGGACCCATTCTTGCATCATGTCTCCACCTTTTTTTTTTTTTTTTTAAAGTAAAGTGAAGCGAATGGCGCCGCAGACGTGGATCAGCAGGAGTGACAAAGTTCTGCAAACTAAAAAAACGCGTTTTATAAATAATAAGATGCTTCCTTTTGACCCAGAAAAACAAGAAAACAGTTTAAAATGGGTCAACAAGTTTCATTCCCAAATATTTGTTTCCTTAACTTCTACTGAAGGAGCTGATGAGGAATGATTGAATTATTCACATTATGTTTCAATTCAATTCAATTCAGTTTATTTGTATAGCCCAATTTCACAAATTACAAATTTGTCTCGAGTGCTTTACAATCTGTACATAGACATCCCCCCCAAACCTCAACCAGGAAAAACTCCCAAATAACCCTTCAGGGGGAAAAAAGGGAAGAAACCTGGAGGAGAACAGAGGAGGATCCCTCCTAGGATGGACAGATGCAATAGATGTAATGTGTACAGAAGGACAGATTTAGAGTTAAAATACATTCAATGAATATGACAGAGTGTATGAATAGTTCATAGTAGGCATATTCCACGATGGAGACCTCCACGATCCATCAGGCAGATGGCGGTGGGAGGAGGAGGGCGGAGTCTCAACAGGACAGTGGCGTAGTCATGAGCAGGAATTCCACGACCCAGACGATCCATCAGGCAGATAGATTTATGCCCTCATAGGGTCCGATGACCCCATGAGACGTAAAGTCAAAAGGACTTCCGGGAGAAAGCAGAGTTAGTAACGTGTGATTGAGAGATGAAAATTCATCCTTAAGGAGAGAAAAAGAGGAGATAGGTACTCAGTGCATCCTAAAACGTCCCCGGCAGCTATAAGCCTATAGCAGCATATCAAGGGGCTGGACCAGGGCAAACCTGATTCAGCCCTAACTATAAGCTCTGTCAAAGAGGAAGGTCTTAAGTCTACTCTAAACGAGGTGACTGTGTCTGCCTCCCGGACTGAAATTGGAAGCTGGTTCCATAAAAGAGGAGCTTGATAACCAAAGGCTCTGGCTCCCATTCTACTTTTTAAGACTCTAGGAACTACAAGTAGTCCCGCATTTAGTGAGCGTAGCTCTAGTGGGGCAATATGGTACGACAAGCTCCTTAAGATATGATGGAGCATCACCAATCAAGGCTTTGTAGGTTAAGAGAAGAATTTTAAAAGTGATTCTTGATTTTACTGGGAGCCAGTGCAGAGCAGCTAGTGCAGGAGTGATGTGATCTCTTTCTTAGTTTTAGTGAGAACACGAGCTGCAGCATTCTGGATCAACTGAGGGACCTAAGAGATTCATTAGAGCACCCTGTTAATAAGGAGTTGCAGTAATCCAGTCTCAAGTAACGAACGCTGAACCAATTTTTCTGCATCTTTTGAGACAAGATGTGCCTGATTTTGAAATATTACGTAGATGAAAGAATGCAGTCCTTGAGATTTGCTTTACGTGGGAGTTAAAGGACAAGTCCCGATCAAAGATAACGCCAAGATTCTTTACAGTGGTGTTGGATGCCAGGGCAATGCCGGCTACAGAATCCACATCACCAGATAATTGATCTCTGAGGTGCTCAGGGCCGATTAAAATTACTTCGGTTTTGTCTGAGTTTAACATCAAGAAGTTGCAGGTCATCCATGTTTTTATGTCTTTAAGACATGCTTGAATTTTACAGAGTTGGTTGCTCTCCTCTGGTTTTATCGATAAATATAGTTGAGTGTCATCTGCATAACAATGAAAGTTTATGGAGTGTTTCCTGATATTGCCCAAAGGAAGCATGTATAAGGTAAATAATTCCAAGCACCCCCTCTTCTTCCTTGTGTGCCTGCCCCCCCCCCCCCCCCCCCCGCACCAACCCCCTGCCAACACTTCCATGTTTTTTTAGATTTCTGTTTTTCATTTGATCCCAAATTGATGCGTCAGAAACTCCTTTTCGCCCCCCCCCCCTTCTCAAGAAATAGGTTTCATATCTTCTGCTCAGACTTTCCTCTTCCCTCATGCTGACACCTCCCTGTCTGACTCATTGCAGTGCTGCTTCAGTACTCTACGAAGGAAATGCTTTGAACTTTTAAAAAAGAAGGGGAAAGAACACGCTTACATGCAACGACCTGGACAACTTTCCTTCATATAAATGTAATATTTAGTCAGTGAACATAAAACCATGTTTCTGTATTCCGTATGGACTAAACATCCTTCATGACGTATGCTCCTGCCTCCTGAAGCACAAGCTGCTGCCAGCCTGAAAGTCTCATTTTCGTCTTTCCAATTTATAGTGTCGTGTTTTTTTTTTTATTTTTACTAAAGGTGCACCGGGACAGTTCATGGCCTTCCAAGAGGGACAAGAGAAGGAGAGCGTTGGAGAACAAAGGGGCGAACATGGGCACTTCAAGGTTCTCTGTACGACACTCGGAGCGTGAACAACGAACAAACGACGAACAGCAACATAAAGATGTCATTTGGTAATGTCCGCCGCAGCAGAGGAGGGAGTTCCCTCTCCCACTGGGAGTTCCCTCGGCCTCTGGGCGTCGGAGCTGCAGGTAGAGCAGGACGAGAGGCTCAGACTGAGGCTGCAACACGAGGCTCTGCCAGAGCGGGGAGGACGGCGAGCACACCTCAAACCCATCGCCATCAGCATCGTCTTCATCCTCATGATCATCCTCATCATCATGAGTCTGGGGTTAATGTGCAAAATACTTTGAAGTTTACCTTTCTGAAGGAAGACACTGAGGGGGACGTTCTAAAAGCAGCAGGTGGCCTCGCATTGACACACACACACACACACACACACACACAAATAACTGGCTTAGTCGGACTGAAATCGAATGATCCGTTTCATGTCAACACCTTTGTTCGACTATGTGCGGTCCGACTACGATCCGATCAACACCCCTGGATAACTCGATCCGATCCGGTTGATAATTCGACTATCGCGGCATGTAACGGTGAATTGGATTAGGAACTGGACTTTGCCTCTTTGCGCATGCTTGAGATCCCGCCGCCCTCCCCCCCCCTTCCTCCCATGTCGTGACCCGGAAGTCGAAAGAGTCGAAAGAGACGATAATGTCACTATTAACATCATGCAAGAACAGTAGAGGGATGTAGCTTCGCCTTGCTCTCTGTTCGCCATCTTTCTCGAAATGTTGATGTTGTTGTTGTTGGTTGTTGTTGGTAGTGGTGAAGAGGTCAAGCGGAAATGGCTGTATCACCACGAGTTGTAATGAAAACAGCGCCACCTATCGTATCGGATATGACATGCTTTCAAAGGCCAATGATTCGAATTACTCACTGCCATGTATATTGGGATAACAGCAGATCCCCCAAAAGATAGCATAGTCCGACTAAAGCAAGATTAGAATGATACCATCATGTAAACGCACTGACACACACACGTGGGTCCCAGGTTCTTCCCTTTGACTTTGGGTCCTCCTGTGACAAGGGCACGGGGCCATTAGTCCTCGTTTGCACACTGCTGGGACAATCTCGCGATATAATGGAGCTCGCTTACTGGGAAACAACCGCTTAACGAAGAGACGGGCCGGTAATGTGCCGAGAGTCCATTCTTTATTCCTTCCCACACACTCAGAAATACACACTGCCCGTACGCATATAGAGTCATTACGGACGCCAACGGATATGCTCTCCTACACACACACCGAAATGCATAATTTTACACACACACACACACACACACACACACACACACATTATAATGTGTCTGTGGAGGAAACGGGGAGCAATTCTGCCACGTAAATCAAAAAGGTCAAAATGCAAATGTCAGCGTTTCGTCCCCCTCTGGTTTTTAATTATTCTGTCAGGTTCAGAGAGCCTCCGTCAGAAATAGGAGCCGCTCCTACAAAGGAAGGCCTGAGCGCCCAGATAAGCTCCTTCTGACACGCTCTCCTCTACTTTGGTCTGTCTCCACTCCTCTCACACACACAGCGACTCTGAGCATCACCTCAAAGTAAACCACGGTGGACCAAGACATGGTTTCAGAATGACCAGCCGACTTGTGTCGAATGTCGAGTCGACCAAGTTACCTTCTTCTGAAAACTCAACCACAGTTGGTTAAGATCATGGTTCTAACTTATAGGTTTGATCTCTGTGATTGTGGAGAGATGATCGACCAATGAAAGGATCACCTGTGATAATGAGCCTGTCATACGAGACAGACCTATACCGTGGCATTGGCATTTAATTGTCATTATTGAAAATTGAATTGAAATTGAAATTACAGTTGAGCCGGTATTAAGATATTTAAATGTGATGCTCCCAGAGGGAAGCCACAGCATGTGGAGTTATTTTTTTCCTATTTCCTGTCAACATTTTGGGGAGTGTATTTCTTACACAGCACTCCCAAGAGTCCGAATTAAATATTTTGTTTTTCATGAAGCAGCAATCAAAGAGTAACTGCATTTTGAAAGAAATTTAAAAAAAGAAGAAAGCAATGAAACCTTCAAATAAATAATGTATTTTTCAACTGTGTATAAACATACTGCATAACTCATATCAGCCACTGGGACTGTACTCGCTGGTTTCGCTCACTCCACGAATCGTCTTTATTGTCACAAATTGCTGTTTAGTGTTGATCTCACCGTGGGAACCTCGGCTGTCCCACTGCAGCTCATTATGTTCCTCTCTCGTTCATCTGACTTCAAACTATGTTTGGCAGTCACTTCCCATGCCTCTCCAGACTTTATAACTATATTTATTCTTTTCTTAAAGCCGTACTACACCCTTCTACAGGCTGCTCCTGTACCTATCGGGTTATCATGTAGGCGGAGCTTAGGGGTGATATTGGCAATGTTGTAGAGCAGGTCCAAGCGGACGTGAATGGCAAATGTCAACTCAATCCGTCATTGGCGAAGCAAATCGTGGGTACGAACACTTTAGGGGGCGCTAGAGAAAAAATGTTTGCAAACAAATACGAAAAATCCAAAAAATGTTCACGAGTCCTGATATGTGTGTGAGAGGTGTGCAGCCTGTTTGGAGAGAATAAGAAAAAGAAAAAGATTAATAATAACTCCTTGAAAAACAATAACAAGAGGAACAATAGGTTGCAGAATGTCATTAACTTGATTGGCTAACACTTTCTATGATGCCTTTTAATCTGTTAATAGCGCTGTATAAGCACCCCTATATTCATAATGCGTTATAACAATAACCACAACACAATTTAAAGCATTTCATAATGATTTAATACAAGGCTATATAATGTTGCACAACAACATTTAGAGTGTAGACCCAATATGCCACACAGGAAGGTCAGGTGTCATAATACTTCAGAATTGCTGGAGAGTCCCTGACTTCTTTTTATTTTGCAAGGATCGAATATAACAAGACCCATGGTGGCAATACATTATGTATAATCAGTGTTAAAATGTATTGTAATGAGATTACAACTCACTATAAGTGTTCTTTCTTTTCTTTTACTAAAGAAGAAATATATTTTACAATGTTTTGTGCGTTGTTCTAGATGTAATTTGTCCAGAGACTGTGATGTCACAAAATTGACAGAAGATGATGAAAACCCAGAGGGAGAGATGCAGGCGACTGGACCCCATCCCCGGTGACCAGAGATAGAACCTCTGTGTTGTACGGAACCTATGTGATATATAACATATGTTCTTTATGTGTGATATGGAACCTATGTTCTATAGAACCTTTGTGATATAGAACCTATGTGATATAGAACCTCTGTTCCATAGAACCTATGTGAAATGGAACCTATGTTCTATAGAACCTATGTGATATATAGAATCTATGTGATATATAGAACCTATGTGGTATATAACCTCTGTTCCATAGAACCTATGTTCTATAGAACCTATGTGATATGGAACCTATGTGTTCTATAGAACCTATGTGATATGGAACCGATGTTCTATAGAACCTATGTGATATCTAGAATCTGTGTTATATAGAACCTATGTGATATGGAACATATGTGATATATAACCTCTGTTCCATAGAACATGTGAAATGGAACCTATGTTCTATAGAACCCAGGCACGTGCACAGACATTTTGGGGGGCAGGTGCTCAAACCCAAAAAAAGGGCACCCAATGCCAAAAAAAAAAATTCTGACAGAGTTGAAGCATTAGCAGCAATACACTGATGATGCAATACATCCTCGACCTGCGTCTCCTCTGGCAGCATCAGACCACTAGCTTACATTTTCTTTATGAATAAAGATGAATTATTATATAGCAACAACAGTACAAGCGTTCTGATTGGCTAATGGGTCGTCATGCCAGCCACGTATCGCCCTCCTCGCTGGTCTGATACGGATCCGTATTGCCCTCTTACGCCATTTTCAAAATGAGCGATATTGATAGACATCAACAGCCAAGAGCAGTGGTCCTCAAACTAAGGCCCGCGGGCCAGATACGGCCCGCCTCCACATTTGGCCCGGCCCTCTGAACAAGAGAGGCCGTATGATTTTTTTTTCAGTCTGGCCACGAAAATCTTAGACTAGCCCAGGGGTGGGCAAACTTTTTGACCTGCGGGCCACAATCGGTTCTAAAATGTGACAGAGGGGCCGGGCCAGGAGCATTTGGACACGCAATGTAATTTATTAAACCTGGAGATTGCGTCTGTTTTTTATACATTTCAATTTAAGGTGCAAAGTTAAAGTAAAAACATTTACTGGAAAGAGATCAATGGGATCACTTTCAACATTCAAAACAAATTATTACCCAATGACATACTCAAGCTCAATAATTTCTAATTGTTTTAAACCCCGCAAAATAATGGACGGATTGTCCTGAGAGATAGACTGTATTAAATATCCTGCCTGCAGCAGAAACTAGAAAGGGGTCTTTAAATTGAGGGCGATGTGCGGCGTCATCTGGTCAGCATGTGTATGAACCCGTCACAAACAGACTGACAGCGCTTTACTCGAGAAAATATGACCCTAAAGCTGACAATTGAAGTTCGATTTTTAAAATTATTCATATCTCTTCTGAAAACACACCTTTACTCATGTGGACAAACTGTTTTGGTGTTTGAAATTGGTTTACCAAAGGTCATAGGTTCACAAAAGCAGTGAAATATCTGAATACAATGCTAGATACATGTAATTGCACCTGTCCATCCTGGAGGGGGATCCTCCTCTGTTCTCTCCTGAAGGGTTCTTTTCCTTCCTGAAGGGTTATTTGGAGTTGTTCCTGATCCGATGCGAGGTCAAAGGTCAAAGGTCAGGGATGTCTATATGCACAGATTGTAAAGCACTCCGAGACAAATTTGTAATTACAAATAAACTGAATTGAATTAAATAAATGAGGAAAACCAAATTTTGTATTAACGTTTTTTTAGTAAAAATGATGTGGTCTGTCACACATTCACCAAAATGATAAAGATGGGACTGAGAAATGACTTCATATTGCAGATAGTTTCATGGGGTGTGTGCAAATAAAAAATGACCATTACATTTTTTTTAAAAAGAAATATGTATTGTACATAAAAATAAAAATAAATCCACATTATATACATGTTGTGAAATAGAAAACAGAACACAACTATTGACAGACTATTTACAATATGGCTTCACTATAATAACATCATGTCATCGTGTTACGAGTCCTCTCTGCTGGCCGGGCAGGTGGAGCTGCAGGCTGCGCTGCAGGCGCTGGTGAATCCTCTCTGTAAAATACAAGACTAGTCAACACCGCGCACAAGTTACGGACACCGGGACGGACACCGTGACACGTAACATGTAGTAAAGACTCTTACCCGGTCCAAGTGGCTCTCTTCTGGCTGCGTGTTCCTCCTCGTGGCTCCGCAGCTCCTCCTCCAGGCTCCGCGCTGCTGCCAAAATCACTGCGGCTGTTTCTAAATGAGTCTCACCTGTGTGGTGGGCGGGTCCCTTGTGATTTACTGATTGGTTGTTTTTTTCGAAAAATGTTGACAGACAAACTGATTGACAAATCATGGTGAAGGGTTTTGTGTGACGAGTACTTTCCGCGCCAACGCACACCGGAAGTAAACAAAGTTGCGATTTGGACAAGTTCGGCGGGCCGGATTAAAAAGCCTAACGGGCCGGATGTGGCCCGCGGGCCGTAGTTTGCCCATGTCTGGACTAGCCCGTTAAATAGAACGGAATAAGAACTCTCTCTCTCTCTCATTTCTCTCTCTTTTCTCTATCTTCTCTCTATTTTCTCTCTCTTCTCTCTCTTATCTATCTCTCTCCCTCTCTCTCTCTTTTCTCTCTCCTCTCTCTCCCTCTCTCTATTATCTAAACATAACTAATGTCAATAAACAGCTGGACAAGGATTTGAAATCACGCGTTTCGTGAGTTTTTGTTTGTTTATTTTTTTAGGAAACGTCGGACCAGTTGTGACGTCATGTTTTCAGCAGCGCTAATGTTGTGGTTGATTTATCACAAAACAACGTCAGGGGACAAACATGTCATGACCTGTGTGTCTGGTGCTGCGAGTCAGAGGAGAAGGAGGTGCACTGCGCGGAGGAGGAAGTGGAGAGGGGGGGGAGCGCCGCGGAGCATGTCGGGGCGAAATTCTCACAAGAACTCAAATAAATGCCCCGTCGGATATTAAAACACATTTGGGGGGAGTTTATGACAGAGAGAGTATGGAACCTCTGTGTTCTATAGAACCTATGTGATAGGTTATATATAACACGTGTTATATATGTTATATATAACATGTTATATATAACACATCCTAGGTATTATTTGGAACCTATGTGAAGTATATGCTTATAAGGCATCATACGTTACTTCCAGGCCAGCTTCCTCTTCTATGATCACGTGTCTTCCGTCTCCATCAGGATCACCGATGAGCTTCTTCACGCAGCTCTGCCTCCAGGTGGACTCGGTGGGGGCGTCAGGGTCCAACACGTGCACGCTCGGGGAGACACAAGGTCACAGAGACACTCCGCCCCGCCGGTGACTAGGAGGCATGGAGCCGAGGCCGGGGGGGTGGGGGGGGTCTCCGCCACATATATCAACTCTGTTGAGCAGAACATTGAAATGGAAAATGTGGGGCCTTGAAAGAACGAGGCTCCCGTTCTCTCCCGGGCCAGAGATGAGCATTTGTCATTTCTCACACGAGCTGCGCCGCGCGCGCTCTCGCATGCCGCGGGCATTTACGCGCGTGCGTGTGTTATCGTGTGCCTGATCGCGCGTGTGTGCGTGCTCACTCTCTGCGTGCATTTACGCATTTGTGTGTGTGCGCGTGCGCGTGCAGTTCAAATCCACAGTCTGAAGTTTCTGTGTTTAACTCTAATGTCCAGCTGGTGATGAATGACATCAAAACCTGCGCGAGCCTTCCAGTAAAACAAAAGAAAAAATACTAGAAATATTTAGTTGCTCATCGAAATATGTTCGAGTGCAACAGACAAGTCAAATTATATGTATTACATACATTAATACGATATGTGCATCGCAGCTATCGTTATAAACGGGGACGTGTGGACTGCATCCGGATGGCGGCGATGACGTATGAAGATGTCTCTGAATACGCAGACAGATTATCTGCTGACTGGACGCCCTTCATTTATTAGTTCACCTTTTCCCAGATGTGTTCAGCATGCATTAAAGTGCAATGTGTGGTCATATTTTTAAAAAGTGCAGATTTCCTCTCAGCCGGCTCTTATGAAGGTGAGGGTCGTCACATGCAGGGTTGTTCATGAAACGGAGTTTTAGGCACACAGGCGATTTGACCTGGCCTATAACAACACGTCGTCCCTGCAGCGCTAGACGAGCTTCCCTCAGTCGACATAATCAATAGATATGATCAGACTTTTGGATCGAGTCTTTGGGTAAAACCGGCCCGAAGCATCGAGCTGATGAAGCAATTCATGTTCAGTCTTCTTCCTTCGTGTACACACAAAACAGTCAACACAACTGACATCCATCGCGTCTCGCGTGAAGCATTCAGCGTGGACAGCGTGTTGTTGTTGTTGTCGTCTCTAAATCCTTCTTGTCAGGGTCGTTAAACAAACACACAGACAGCCGCACTGGGAACGAGACAAGAAAGAAGCCCAACCATGTGCAAAAGTAAACTAGGAACTCTTTTATTCTTTTTTTTTTTGGGGGTTCATTTTATAGATCTATGTTTAGCCTTTTAAAAAAAATGTTGTTGTTGTTGTTGTCTACTCGAGTCCTTTAAAAGTTTGTCTTCATGCTGGGTGCAGCTTCGGTGTTGGTCGTACATGCAGGGTCGTGGAGTTCTGTCGGTGGAGGTTTTTCCACACGTCGGAACACTGGAGGGAGAACGTGGGACCACCCCCCCCACACACTTCCCCCTCCGAGTGGACGAGCACCGACCACTCTGGAACATAGTAATTAAATAAAAGAGTTCCACTACAGGCACAGCTGCAGGAGGAGGAGGAGGAGGAGGAAGAGGAAGAGGGGGCACTAACCATCATCGAGGATTCACAAAAGGGGAAAGCGGAAGCAGTTCAGTTCTTGCTGTGATAGTCGCCATCCGATCCATAAACGGGGACGGTGTTTATCATGACATCATCAGTTGACATCTTTAGTGCAGTCAAACAAACAAAACAAAAAACAACAACTTTAGAAGCAGGCAGTCGTTAAGGGGCTTGTACAAAAATAAAAATAAAACTCTTTGCAGAGAGGATAGAACAAAGACAGGGGGGGGGGGGGCAGACTCCTTTTCGTGACGTTTTTTTTTTTTTTTAAAGGAGTACTTCTTGTGACTTTGGTCTCGGTCTATTTCCTCAGGGGGCGGGGCTCCGGATCTCACCGTTTCCCCGTGAGTTTCTCTCTTCAAATCCGCTCTGGTGGGTTCCCCTTTCCTGCTTTTCTAATACGACTCATAAAACAATCAAATAGAAGTAAAACAAACAAACACAGTACATGTATGACATCACACGTGCCAGCTTGTGGATGCCACTTTTAGCTGAGGCACCTGACAGTGCATATTTATTTTTCTGGTTTTTCTTCTTTCTCTTTCATCTTTTTTCTCTCGTTTTTTCTTCTGTTTTTTTTCTCAAACATTGGCGGCTACAATGGGGGATGAAGCCCGTTTGCACCGCGGCAGTGTCAATGCCGTGCATCGTGGTGCCCGGCGAGCCACGGAGAACCACGACTACGTACGGGAACATCAACATCTTCAGGGGAAGAGTCCCGACGGGGTTCTAGGGCGGGATGGAGTGTTGTTTTCCTTCCTTATTTACAGAGAGGCGGTGACACACTGACGGCTACAGATGCACTGGGGGAGAACCCCCCCCTCCCCATGTTGATGGAATAAAGTGGTTTCCCCCCCTCCCCCCCCCCACAGCAATCAAAAGTACATTATTCATGAATATACAAAAACCCAAACAGTAAAGGGTTGTTTTTTAAAAAAGAGAAGAAAAAAAAGCAAGAATAGTGGGGCGGAAACACACATGGACATCATCTTTGGTGGAGGATCCACAGAGTATGCTTAGAGACGTCTGAGCACACACACACACACACACACACACACACACACACACACACACACACACACACACACACACACACACACACACACACACACACACACACACACACACACACACACACACACACACACACACACACACACACACACACACACACACACACACACACACACGGCATAAAGGTGAGATCACAGAGGTGTTGCTGTATATGTAGAAGACAGGAAGTGACATCACACACACCGCGACACATTTTGCTCGTGACCCGCAGGCGGAGGTTTCAGCGGAGACGGTTACCAGATCTTAGAGGTCTGCCTGACATTAGGTTCACTGCAGTAAAGTCCCACATCCTTAAATGCCCAATCTTAAGACAAACAAACAAACAAACAAACAAACAAACAATCACCTCCCACCTTTCAAACAAACAATCCCGATACATTTAGAAAATAGAGAGACAAAGATTCAAAGCTGCCTGTGGAGGAAGATGCTGGCAATCATTCAGAAATCATTCACCGACGGGCGCACGGGGCTCGCCACCGCGCGCGCTTTTCGTTTTCTTCTTCTTCTTTTTTTTCTGCTCGTAGGCCTCCAAGTTCAGTTCCCATGCAAAGCCGGGGCTTGGATCAAGGAGAGATTTAATAAAATACAACGTGCAGCACCTCCCAAAGCTCATCCAGAGACCCAGGCGAGGGGGGAGGAGTCGGAGGGAGGGGGGTGGCGGTGACCCCGCCCCCCCCTCACGACCCCCTTTCCCACCTTCACTGTTCAAGTATGAAATGAGAGTGACGTAAAAAAACAACGTACAGGACATGAAAAAAGAAAAAAAAGGAACGGGATCAAAAGTGGCGTCACTGCTGTGACCAGCTGGCCTGCGTCATGACGACCAGGGAATCAAACAGGGCCACGCCACGTTGGGAACGGTTTCGTCTTTAATGCAGCGTCTGGAGATCACGCAGCGGAAACACTTTACATTCTGTTCCGTTTCACCACTAGATTTACATCCTGAACACGAACGCGTCTTTTAAATAACTTCTTCAAAGTCATTCTTAAAAAAATAAAAAATTACCCCCCCACCAAGTCCATATTTTGTTCCTGCGTTTCTAGGCTACATTTCACCTTTAAATGGCTACACGCGATCCATAAAATAGATAAAAACTGCATTAATTTTCAAATTCCACCTCGACGCCACGAAAAGCATGGATTCCATTTTTTTTAAACAAAAGAAATAAAAAAAACGGATGAAAAAACAACAATAAAACCAAAACAACGGGAGGAAAAAAAAGGACACCAATCAAAACGATGGGGGGGGGGGGGGAAGAGGCCGAGAGCCTCCGAGGAATGAGAGCGACGAGCTGCGGGCGCTCGTTGCCACGGCGCCGACACGGCGGCCTCCGTCCCCCGTGTCGGCGGGCTGGTTCTGAATAGGGGGCGCTCTTGCTTTCAGGCCATGGAGGGGAGGAGAGTGTGTGTGTGTGTGTGTGTGTGTGTGTGTGCTTTGGGGAATCCTGTGACTCCCTCAGGAGCAGATGGTGAACTGGTCTTGCTCGCTGGGCTTCTTGACCCAGGCCCCCAGGCCGGCCTTGTGGAAGGCCTTGATGAGCGCCAGCTTGGCGGCGTGGTACTCCGTGGCCACCTGCTTGGCGTCATGGTAGGAGCTGGGCTTCAGCACCTTGATCCACAAGATGGAGGACAGCTGGAGAGGGACAGAGGAGCCAGAAGTTCAGCTTGGGGAGGAGTTGGTTTTTTTCGATTTTTCTCTCGTCTCTCTTTCCCGATCTGCATTTCATAAAAAGATGAATAATAATCTTCTCGCTCTAACTTTAGAAGTCGGCGTCTCCGGACGTTAACGTGCGCTCGCAACGACCATCGTCGACGTTTTAGATCGTGGATCGTGGAGGTCTCCGTCGTGGAACATGCCGCCTACCAACTATTCATAAACTGTCATATTTATTAACTTCGCATTCAAAATGCAGAAGGTTATGTTTTGATCGCCGTGTATTTATTTATTTATTTGTATGCGTGTTATTCGCATAACACAAAAAGTATTAAACCGAATCGCATGAAATTCGCTGGGATGTTTGGTTATTATCCGGGGACCATTTGATTAGATTTTGGGATCAATCGGGTCAAAGGTCATGGTCAAGGTCATGAAAAAGGTAAAAATCTTCTTTTTACCATAGCGCGGTCAATTTTTATCCAATTGGCATGCAACTAATGCCAAAATGTTCATAATTCAATGCCCAATCTTGTGATATGCGAAGGCATGCGCTCTACCGAGTGCCCGTTCTAGTTGAATGTGTTTTAACTCTAAATCTGTCCTTCTGGTCACATGACATCTATTGTTCTGTCCATCCTGGAGAGGGATCCTCCTCTGTTCTCTCCTGAAGGGTTCTTACCTCTTTCCCCTGAAGGGTTGTTTGGGAGTTGTTCCTGATCCGATGTGAGGTCAAAGGTCAGGGATGTGTATGTGTACAGATTGTAAAGCACTCTGAGACTAATGTCTAATTTGTGAAATTGGGCTTTACAAATAAACTGAACTGAATTTACCGTCCCGTCTGACCTCTGCAGTCTCAGTGATCTCGCACAGTGGCACTTTTTAAAAACGATTAGATTGCCATCCGAGCGATTGTACCTTGGCGTGGAGGCGCAGCCAGCGGCTGTAGAGGGCGTGCTTGCAGAGGCGTGAAGCGCGGCCCATGTCGTCCTTGCCCGTGGTGGCGTTGATCACCTCCAGGGACTGGTCCCCCACCGTCCAGTTCACGCTGAAGTTGGGGGCCTTGCCCGGCTGCCGGGCCTCGGCGTTGCTTATACCTGGAGAGGAAGACGAGCGGCCGAGAAGCTCTTTTACCCAAATATTGCGTCTGGGAAGGAAATGTCTTCGAGCTTTCGAACCGTGGATGAAACCACGGAGATGAGATCATTATCGTCCTCCTCCGTCCTCCGCAGTGTCAGTGGGAACGTCGCCTCCCGCTCGCCGCCCGCGTTGAACAATGGATGTGGCGTCGAGCCATTCCCTCAAATGAAAGCCGCCCCCACACCAACTTATTTTCCTCCCTTTGCTTTTTTATTTATTTGTGTGCTGAGTTGAGAAGAACCACCGTCCGCCCGGGGGGACCGCGGGGTCAGAGGCGGCGTTCTCCCAGGCACAGCACTCCTCTGTAACCCAAGCCCAAATGGGAGATATATGGACGCCATAAATCCCGGTGTTCTGCTCCGTGTGTGTGTGTGTGTGTGTGTGTGTGTTAAGCTCATTGGTTCCATTTGACAGCACTTGTGGCAGAAGATGATTTAAAGGGGATGAAATCCTCAGCGCTCTTACGCCACAGCCCGTCACCGCTAAAAACTCTCTAAAGCGGAAAAGGTTAATATCCCCATCCCCCTTTATCTCCGTTACCCGACACTTCGAGAGCAACCGGGGAGGAGGAGGAAGAGGAGGAGGAGGAGGAGGAGGATGGGGGGGTTGGGGAGCCACACAGAGCTCCATCCAGGCCATGCGATGAGATGCCCCTCAGCCTCGTCATCCCCGAGGACGAGGGTCGGCAACCCACGGCTCCGGAGCCGCCGGCGTCTCTTAAGCCCGCCGGTTGCGGCGTTGACCAAAAATACTTCGTAAAATACACTTTGACTGAAAGAGGGGAGGGCGGGAATCGAACCCGCTACCTTGTGGTGACAGGACGAGGACTCGATCCCATGAGCCACACACGGGGCGACGCCTGCATAGTTATCTGATTCATTACCTCAATGGAGGCCGACACGCGACAGTGAATCATGTTTCTCCTCCTCATAAGAGTTAGATATTGTTATAAGAGGTACAATAGCAAGAATTGTCTTTACTCTGGTTCTATAATTTCATATATACAACCAACTAGAGTGTTTTACTATGACGATATATATACATATATATATTTTCAAAATATTTTGTTTATATATATATAACTTTACAAGCTGAGGTCGGCGACCTTTCCCCTCTTTAGATGGGAAAGGTCGCCGACCTCTGCCCTAAGATCTAAAACCAATGAGCCAGCGTCACTTCACCCGTTTAATTTAGAGTGTTCAAGAGGATTTATTGACGTGCATTTTGTACCATTACTGTAATGGATTTTGTTTTGTTTATTATTAATAGAAATTATAGTAAATGATGATGATCTGCGTCACTTGGAACAATTGTTAAATGACTCGTTGGCGGTCAGGTCAGCCTGCATTTGAAGGCTTTGGAGTGTTGGGCTTTTAGCCTTTCATAAACCCCAAGAGTATGAAAGCAGTTCAACAGCGTGTTCATGTGGTCACATTCGTGGATCCGGCTCGCTGCCGACAGCACAGCGTTAGCTAGCGGGTTGCCGCTTACGCTAAAAGGCCCCGTTAAAGGCCGGAGCCGCTACACCTGGAACAAAGTCCGTTTCTCCACCTCTTCTATGATGGCGTGTGTCTGTAGACATCACATGTGTGCGTGGACCATGTCTCCGAGATTCAACGAGTCAGCTGGAAACACTAAGTCAATTATTAAACCACTCACGACGCTAATGTTAGCTAGCTAGCCGGAGACGGTTGTCGTTGGCTAACCGTAAAAAAAAAAACGTTGTTGAAAAAAAGAAAAAGAAAGACTAAGAAAGCTTGTTATGATATTTCTGCCACCTTTAACACTCGTCTTTTGTGAAAGTCTGTAGCAAGTGTCTAGTTCTGTATGTAGTTCTGTTATATATTTCACAAAATGACGGGGTGAGGAAAAAGAGGGGCACAGAAACGGGGATGAATTCAATTCGAGGAAAGAAAGACGACAAAATGACAGAGGGCGAAATAAGAATGAAGAACTAAAAGGTTTTGGCAATCCTAACATTTAACAGGAAAATGTGACATGCTATAAAAAATAAATAAAAATCCTCAACCAAAAAGGTAAAGACTGAATTCCAAATCTTAAAAATGGAAAACAAAGCGCACGGATCGTGGAATTCCTGCTACCAACGACGCCACTGCCCTGTTGAGACTCCGCCCACTGCTGAGACTCCGCCCACTGTTGAGACTCCGCCCACTCCTCCTCTCTACCTCCATCTGCCTGATGGATCAGGAGGTCTGGATCGTGGAATATGCCGACTACCAACTATTCATCCACTCTGTGGTATTCATTGTGTTGTTACTGTGTTTTAATTTGTGTGTCATGATTCCTTCTGGTCACATGACATCTATTGTTCTGTCCATCCTGGAGAGGGATCCTCCTCTGTTCTCTCCTGAAGGGTTCTTCCCTCTTTCCCCCTGAAGGGTTGTTTGGGAGTTTTTCCTGATCCGATGTGAGGTCAAAGGTCAGGGATGTCTATGTGTACAGATTGTAAAGCACTCTGAGACTAATTTCTAATTTGTGAAATTGGGCTTTACAAATAAACTGAATTGAAAAAATTGAATGGTTCCTGGTCGCTACACGGCGTTCGCAAAAGGCCACTGCTGAAAAATGCAGACAAAATGTTAAAGCTATTTAAATTCCACAGGAACTAGGTAAATGTCAAACAGGAGGGGGGGGGGGACCCAATACCTGTCTCCCTGCGGTGGACAAAGCGGCGAGGTGGATGGATGCGTTTCCTGCTCACCACTACGTGGTACACTCTGATATCCAGTCAGCTGCACTTTGATTGGCCAAGATAACCAAAGGAGAAACGACGGTGTGAACACCATCGCGCCGTCGCCTCAGCCCGAGGTCTCGTCGCGTCAAAATGACATCCTTCGGCGTGAATCTCATTGTCATCACCGCCCTTCCCCTCCACTCCACTCACCGCTGAGGAGAGGCCTGTTGAGAGCGAACTGCTGGGGCAAGTCCTCGATCTCCGCGATGCGCTGGTACATGGCCCTGGAGAGGTGGTCGCCGTGGTAAAGGCTGCCGAGGATGATGCTGGAGAAGTAGATCGGCTCCGTGAAGTAGCTCATCAAAGAGCCCTGGATGCCCACCACGTTCCACCTGCAGACACAGCGCACAATATTGAGACTCAGTGTTGGAAATACACAAGGGCAAAGGGCAAAACTGCCCCTAAGGAATATCATTTTGCCCCCGATATCATGAGGAGAGGCAAAAAATGCCCCCAGAATTTTGATAATCTAATAGCGTTGTATTTGTATTCTTTGTTTTGTCGTATTGCCTGTACTAGGTAGTAAATCTCCTTTTTAATGATAAAAAAACAAAGAAATAAGTTGTAATTGTTAATAGTTGTATACAAAATTGAATAACAATAACGAAAAAGAAATAAGAATAAACTGTAATATGACTGTCTGACTTTTAAAAAATCTAAGTAAACACTTTGAATCTGTAGACGACTGCCTAATGGTCTTATTATTGCCATTTGATGACACTTGTTCATATACTGTAAGCCTAAATAAGTATATTTACTCTTTTTGAACAAAAGTTAAATGTTATTTCACAAGTATCAAAAAGCGCCCCCAATTTATTTAAATGTCCTACCCTGGGTGGACTTGGGCTCAGCCCTGGGGGGGAAGCCACGCTTTATGAATACTCAGAAAGTAACTTTCTGTTGTTGCCACCGCAATCCACAACCAGTGGAATACTTTGATTTCATGGGAACTAAAATATGCTTCGCAAACGACTTTCAATGCACGACATGTAGAAATAATTAGAATCAGCTTAAAAAAGTTTCCAGAGACCCGGCGGTGAAGTTCAGAGACTGAAAGCACAAAGAAATACTGTATGATAATGTGGAATGTGCATAAGCGGACACACACACACACACACACACACAGAGACGCATACAGCTGCACAAGCAAAAATATATTAGTACATAACCACCCAATGCAATCTGCCACACACACACACACACACGTGTACACTCTGGGGTATCCAATTTCCTTTCCTACAAACTTCTGTGTACTTCGATGCCGTGTCATTAGCCATCGCTCTCCCCAGTCATTTTCCCATTGACATGCTCTGTGAAGCATCGCACGCCCCACCTCACGGGGGCAGGGAGAGAGAGGGAGGGAGGGAGGCAACAAAAAAAAGGAAGGAGCAGAAGTTACATTGAAGACTTAAAAAGGCCCCGAGCCCATTCATTCATTACTAAAACATCAATCTCTAAAAACACGTCCCACGAACAATAGCATTTTTGTTTTTTAAAGCAAACCGCCGGGTGTCGAGGCTTCAGAACACATTCCTCAAAGAGGAGTCAATGTGCATTTGATCGGGAATATTCAGCACATTTGATGAATTAGTATGAATTCACGGCAACCAGATGGTGTATGTGGTATCGACTGTGGTGTGAAACTATTATTATTATTATATTCATGGTCATAAAGAAACGCGTCACCCAGTGTGGCTCAACGATGCGTTTGGACTATTTTCACAATAGAACTCAACGGCACAGAAGAATAAGTGGCCACACGATGCATCGTAGACACATAAATGATAATGCTTTACAATCTTCTCGTGTCGCATGAATATCTGATGATCAGAAACCATCAGATGCATTTAAGCAACTTGCATGACAAACACTTTGACTCAGCGTTAGCTCAGTAAAGTTAAGTAGAACATCATTTCACTAATGTTGTGTTTTGTCTTTTAAATAAAAATAATAATAATAACTTTATTTATGTAGCACCTTTAAAAACAATGTTTACAAAGTGCTCCACAGAGAGTCAAAGCAAAACAAGTGGAATGGCAAGAAACCAATATTACATTAAAAAATATATATTAAAATTTAAATTAAAAATAAACAATTAATTGAAAACCAAATAAATTAAAAATAAATCAAAAACAGACAAACTAAATTAGGGGAACCAAAGTTCTGCATAAAAAGACAAGATCACTTAAAAGTTGTTCTATACAAATGGGTTTTAAGAAGTGATTTAAAAGAAGTTACTGATTTTAATATATATATAGATATGAATATTTATCAAAGTGCTCCACAGAGAGTCAAAGCAAAACAAGTGGAATAGCAAGAAACTAATATTACATTAAAAATATATATTTTAAAATTTAAATAAAAAATAAACAATTAATTGAAAAACAAATAAATTAAAAATAAATTAAAAATAAATCAAAAACAGACAAACTAAATTAGGGGAACCAAAGTTCTGCATAAAAAGACAAGATCACTTAAAAGTTGTTCTATACAAATGGGTTTTAAGAAGTGATTTAAAAGAAGTTACTGATTTTAATATATACAGGACTGTCTCAGAAAAAATGAAAGTTGTATTGAAGTTCTTATTTTCTGTAAACAAATAAAAAAAACAAAAATCATCTGGATTCTAAACAAAAGAACTTAAAAATTTAATATTGCTATTCTTTAATATTGCTGATATAAAATTTAATATAAAAAAAAATAAATATTCAAATATCTAAAAATTAATGAAAAGGTATTTAACAAATCACTTGAATTGTTCAATTAACTCCTTGAATTGTCTAATTCTTCAGAACACCTGACCTGAACAAGTTAGCCTTGCATAACAATTTTTTGTTGTAAATCTTTTTTTTACTTGGTCTGAAAATCATAAATTTTTTTATTTTATAATAGGAAGTTATAATCAGCTATAATAAAAGATAAAAAGGCTATAAATATTTCAGTTGATTTGTAATGAATCCAGAATGCATGACATTTAATTTTTTACATTTTTTTTTTTTTTTAAGATTAAAACAAAGAATGAAGACATTTATATTCCCTGTATATAGATATGAATATTTATGATACAATTATATTGCATTATTCCATTGATTGCAATGCAATACAGATATATGCAACAATGGGAATTATAATGTACTGCGATAAAAAAAAGAAGAGAAAGTGACCAGCATTTATGAAGTATAACGTTTGTCTCTTGTACATACTACAATCATCATAACGCATTATAAAGATGTTTATCAAGAGGTCAAGTATCGTATTTTCAACATTGGTAAATTTACAATAAAGTAAACTTTGAATCATGAATATGTGTTATAATTTATCAGTGCTATAAACTGATTATAACTCATGATAAATATGTTAATAATGCATTATATACACAGGACATCATAGTGTTACCAAATAAGCTACAAGAGGTTTTAGCTATACAAGCAATACTAGAAGTTAGTAGGATGAAGGCATTGTTGCTATCGGTCTTTTTGTTGGATTTGATTATCCATCTTCCTTTACGGAACACTCGAAGATTCACAAAAACAAGGTGAGCTCTTCTTACTCTCCCTTTCATTTCAGGCAGACTGTTAGAGAGAGTGTGACATTACCAACATGGACCCAGAACCAAGAGGGGAAAAAAGAGCACAAGCCCACGGGCTCCTTCAGAGATACCGCATGAAATATTCCATGTGTGTGTGTGTGTGTGAAGCGAGTGCCTGATACTAGGTGTGATATTGCAATCTCAGAATTCATAGCTGCGAGCAGTAAATCTCACACTCGGCAGTCCAACAGCTTCAGAATATTGAGCGGTAACACAAACACAAACACTTTTTTCCCCCATCAAAACATGGTTACACAAATACACCAGAAAAAATACAACGACAAAAGAACAACACAAACAAGCCCACACACACACACTTTATGTTTTCGGAGGGATTCATTTTCATCAAACATCTCCGTACTTCTTTATTGTTATATTATTCAACACACACACACACACACACACACACACACACACACACACACACACACACACACACATACATATATATATATTATATATATATATTAAGAGAAAGAAAGGGGGAGGGGGGGGCAGAGAGAAATAGCCCACAAGCCTGTGTGCCAATGAGCCCATCTGAACAGCACTAACAACTGCATGTCCTCGAAGGGGGAAGAAAAAAAAAACAGAGGAGGGAGAATACGCTGTAATGGGGGAGGGGGCGCGGTCAAAGTGTGCCAGTCGGTCGCTGTATTAAATAGCAGCCCGGCGGCAAACAATCACTCAGGCGGGGGGGACAGGAGCAGGTAGGAGGCAGATTTCTCACCTGGTTAATAGCTGTGTCATGAGAGGGCGGAGTCAAAACCAGCAGACCTCTCCTGACTCTGGGAGCGCTAAACTCACAATACCTCATCTAAACTGAAAAAGGTTACATACATATATATATATAAAGATATATACATATACACATATATAAATACATACATACATATATATATACATATATATATATATACACATATATATATATACATATATATACACATATATATATATATATATACACATATATATATATACATACACTACCATTCAAAAATGTGGGATCACTTAGAAATGTCCTTATTTTTCAAAGAAAAGCATTGTTTTTTTCAATGAAGATAACATTAAATCAATCAGAAATACACTCTATACATTGTTAATGTGGTAAATGACTATTCTAGGTGGAAACGTCTGGTTTCTAATGAAATATCTCCAGAGGTGTATAGAGGCCCATTTCCAGCAATATCACTCCAGTGTTCTAATGGTACATTGTGTTTGCTAATCACCTTAGAAGACTAATGGATGATTAGAAAACCCTTGAAAACCCTTGTGCAATTATGTTAGCACAGCTGAAAACTGTTTTGCTGATGAGAGAAGCTATAAAACTGGCCTTCCTTTGAGCTAGTTGATTATCTGGAGCATCACATTTGTGGGTTCGATAAGACTCTCAAAATGGCCAGAAAAAAAGAAGTTTCCTGTGAAACTCGCCAGTCTATTCTTGTTTTTAGAAATGAAGGCTATTCCACGCGAGAAATTGCAAAGAAACTGAAAATGTCCTACAGCGGTGTGTACTACTCCCTTCAGAGAACAGCACAAACGGGCTCTAACCAGAGCAGAAAGAGAAGTGGGAGGCCCCGGTGCACAACTCAGCAAGAAGACAAGTACATTAGAGTCTCTAGTTTGAGAAATAGACGCCTCACAGGTCCTCAACTGGCAGCTTTAAATGGTACCCAAAACGCCAGTGTCAACGCCGACAGTGAAGAGGCGACTCCGGGATGCTGGCCTTCTAGGCAGAGTGGCAAAGAAAAGCCATATCTGAGACTGGCCAATAAAAGAAAAGATTGGTATGGGTAGAAGAACACAGGCATTGGACAGAGGAAGATTGGAAAAAGGTGTTATGGACAGATGAATCCAAGTTTGAGGTGTTTGGATCACACAGAAGAACATTTGTGAGACGAGAACAGGTGAAAAGATGCTGAAGAGTGCCTGACACCATCTGTCAAGCATGGTGGAGGTCATGTGATGGTCTGGGGCTGCTTTGGTGCTGGTAAAGTGGGAGATTTGTACCAGGTAAAGGATTTTAAATAAGGAAGGCTATCACTCCATTTTGCAACGCCATGCCATACCCTGTGGGCAGCGCTTGATTGGAGCCAATTTGCTCCTCCAACAGGACAATGACCCAAAGCACACCTCCACATTGTGCAAGAACTATTGAGGGAAGAAGCAGGCAGCTTGCTGTCTGTAATGGAGTGGCCAGCACAGTCACCAGATCTCAACCCCATTGAGCTGTTGAGGGAGCAGCTTGACCGTATGGTCCGCAAGAAGTGCCCATCAAGCCAATCCAACTTGTGGAGGTGCTTCAGGAAGCGTGGGGTGACATTTCAACAGATTACCTCAACAAATTAACAGCTAGAATGCCAAAGGTCTGCAATGCTGTAATTGCTGCAAAAGGAGCATTCTTTGACGAAAGCAAAGTTTGAAGAAAAAAATTAATACTTCAAATACAAATCATTATTTCTAACCTTGTCAATGTCTTGACTATATTTTCTATACATTTTGCAACTCATTTGATAAATAAAAGTGTGAGTTTTCATGGAAAACACGAAATTGTCTGGGTGATCCCAAACTTTTGAACGGTAGTGTATACACATACATATATATATATACACATACATATATACATATACACATATATATATACATATACACACATATATATACACACATATATATACACACATATATATACATATATAAATATATACATATAAATATATATATGCATATATAAATATATATATGCAGATATAAATATATATATGCATATATAAATATACACATATATATACACATATATATATATATATATATATATATAAATATATATATACACATATATATATAAATATACACACACATATATATATAAATATACACACACATATATATATACACATATATATATCTACCGGTATATAGATATATATCTTGTGTTTTCCTTATCTAAGTAAAGCTTGGTCAGAACCCCTGCATGACTAAATTTGAGGTCTCCAACCTATTTCGCCCTCTACCAACTTGGATCGCTCCACTCCGGACAGCCGCACTAAATCAGAACCACGAGCAGCACCAGCACTGCTGCGCCTCAAAGGGGCAACAAGACGGGACCCGCCCCCCCGGCCGACCCCCCCCCCCCCAAAAGGGCTCCGGGGAAGAGTTATGGAGAAGTTTTATCGTTCATCACGAGGGAGGCTCAGCGTTGCCTTGAACATGGACAGAGACGAAAGACGCCATGATCTGCCTGCAAAAGAAAAGCCCCGGGGACGGAGGATCCATCAATTCAGCCGTCCCCGACACTCCCCGGAGAAAATGATAGACTTGAAATGACAACGACGAAATGTGACGCAATTCATCACAGTGTGAAACTTCATGGCTAAATATGATGAAGCAAAATGTAGATTCTGATGGGGAACCATTTGGGGGAATATGCTACTTTAAATTCCTGCCAAGATGTTTCACTCGGCTTGAGCGTGCTAAATAATACACTCGGGATGGGGTTGGTTGGCGTCTTTACTTTGTGTTTCCACGTTTGCAGAGTTCATGCTAAGCTAAGCTGCTGCTAATGATTCCAAAGTATTCCCTGAACCCTCCTGTTACCTTTAGGGTCAATTTGACCCCATTCAATGTTTAACCCTCCTGTTACCTTTATATTTACTGACATATTTTACCCTCGGGGTCAATTTGACCGCAGCAATTAAAACCTCCAGAAAATTATTAGAATTAATATTGTTTTCCAAGTTTAAGTGTGAGGTACTTTATGTTTGTTTGTTGACTACCTAAATAGCCCTTTAAATATATAAAAAAGTTGATATTTCTTATATGTTTGACACAGTGAAAAACAGCCTGGGGTCAAATTGACCCGAAAGAACACCGACATTAAACATTGAATGGGGTCAAATTGACCCTAAAGGTAACAGGAGGGTTAGTGATTCTGTGTGAAATAACAGAGAGAAACCCAAAAAACAGCTCGCCGCTGGTTCCAACCGAATATGAATTACAATGTTAATTGCAAAGTGTCTCACACCCCTGATGGATAACTCTCCTCAGTTGGAGTCAAGTCACCTTGCGATCTTGTCGCTGCAGGACATGGTGAGTAGCCTCTCCCCCTGTAGCACCCCGTCCCAGGTCTGGATGGTGTTGCTGGACCTCACGGGGATGGTGCCCTCCCCAGACTCGATTTTGGTCCTCAGCTGGCCCCGTGCTTTCCGGTTGGGATGTCTGTCTCCTTGGTCTGAGCGACACGGCGCGGGAAGAAAGAAAGAAAAAAGAAAGAGATGCATTAAAAAGAGCACCGCTGTAGAAGCAGTCACGGACTCGTCGGACGCTTTTGGATCCTTATGAATGTCCCGTCTCAAAGGAGGGAGAAAAAAAAATGGCTTCCACAAAAGCGAGGCTTTTATTATTCATGATTGCGTGATCAATGTTTCCTACTGTTCCCCCAGCAGGCGCCGTCTATTCAGTGACTAATTGAATGTGGCTGTTTTCTATTAAGTCTGCCGTGTGCAACGGAAAACACTTTGACAAGAGCACGAGGGAGGTTAATCAGACAGACGGCGAGAGAGTGCTGGGCGGGCGGAGGACTGATGGAGACGGACGGCGAATGACAAAAAGCTCTAATTGCCAGAGCCTTGTTTAAATGCGTCTGTAATGCGTCTTTGGATTCTAATTGAATGAACCAAGGCATAAGAAAGGGAAACCCGCACACTGAATGAAAAAAATAAATATATATATATATATATACATATACAAATATATAAATATATATATATACATATAAATATATATATATACATATAAATATATACATGCATATATAAATATATATATATGCATATTTAAATATACACATATATATATATACATATACACATATGTATATATATATAAATATACTTTAAAAAAACTAGAATAAAAAAAAACACTCCGTACCTTCGATGCTGGCCTCGTGCGGGGAGAAGATCCGGGCGTCTCCGCAGGGCGAGGTGCTGATGTAGAGGTGGAACTGCACGTTGTCCTTTAACCTGTAGCCGCCCTTGTCGCACGGCACGAATATCGACTTCTGCTGGTCCTCCTTGCTGCGGTCGGGACACGGGAGACTTAACACGGCGGGGGAAAAAACAAGCGGCGGCCTGAAGAAGAGTTCACGGCGTCCACTGACCTGAGGAAGAACTCCAGCTGGGTGTAGAGGTACCTGATGAGCGAGCGCCGGGCGATGATCTCGGCGTGGCAGTCGTTGAGAGCCAGGCCGCGGTCGCTCATGTACTCGCCGTTGATGCATTTGGTTCCCGTGGAGACACAAATGACCTGGGCCTCCTTCACATCTACCCCTGTAGGGGGAGGGAGACGCATCAGGCAAAACATCTGGAGTAAACATGCTTTACATTGTGTTTTAAAGCCCTTGAGCAATAAAAAAAAAAACCTGAGTTCTCTGCGCTCTGCTTAACTCGGTTCAACAGGATGAGGAAGTGAGCAGGATGAGGTGAGCTCGGCAGCCAATCGTGGTCCAGTATGCGACGTACACAAATGTGAGGTGGAACCTTGAAGCCCCCAGAAAAGGCCGTCACACTTTTTTTTCTTCCCCCTCCCGATTATTACGTTACAGGGCTCTCAAGTTTTGAAGACAGGCAAGAGTGACATTTCCATTCAATTGAGTTCGGAAGGCTGAGCAGCCTGGTTCTGAGCAGCCTGGTTCTGAACAGCCTAGTTCTGAACAGCCTGGTTCTGAGCAGCCTTGTTCTTACCAGATTCCATAAAAGACGGAACAGCTACGGCCGACAGCGAGTAGCGATCTGACAGCGGCGTTCCATTAATCCGCTGAATGTCTGCAGTGGACCGGGATCATTCTTTTATGTGGAAGGCAGCAAAAATGGCCCAACTTAAAAATGTACTGATGTTGGAAAACAAAATACAAAAAAATATGTACAATGTTCTGAACTGTTATTCATCAGTACAATAATTTAGCAACTTGGTAAAAATGGAAAACGGGATTACAATTCCCGCAAGAAATACTGATGAAACGGGACTCAAAATGATATTAAATTAAATATATGGTATATTTAGTTCGTATTTTTTTAACTTTGGGGTGACACCTGAGAATAGAAGCGCCGACCGCGTCTTTCCCCACATTACGTACCCGTTGTCATGACGACTCCTGCCAGGACTTTCCGTCGTGCATGGGGGGAGGTGAAGTTTTCTGTCAGCTCACTGAACTTATCCACCACCAGGCGAGACACTGCATCTGCCAGAACCTGGACACACACACACACACACACACACACACAAGCCCACACACACACACACAAGCTTGTGTCAGATATGTCAGTTGACAAAGCTCTTCTGATGGTATCTTCCCCTAGAGCATCATCTTCCTGACAGTGTTTCGCACTCGGCTCCAAAACAAGCGTTGGAGCGTTGAAACGGCAACGAGAGAAAATGGGTTGAGCCCCTGAGGGATACCTCGCTCGCTTTCAAGCGGCGGCTGTTTGAGTTTGGCACGACAGTTATAATTTAAGTAAACCCCGAGCAGCAGATGTGAACAAAGTGTTTTCAAAAAAACACTCGGGTCTGAACCTCGAGTGAACTTCAAACTTCTTTTGTTCTTCAGAGCGGCCCCCTCCTCTTTATCGGTTGTGTCGGAACACGACGACAACCGAGAGGAGAGATGACGGCCGGGTGACCAGGAATTTAAGAGATGAGTCCAACATTACTTCCATGCTACTTTGGAGCCACTCGCTCGGAGCCGGATCTTTGACTTTCCGATGCTAAGGTCGCCTACGATGTCAGCATGACCAAACATTTAAAGTGCTGATAACGCAGAACAAAAAAAAGATCCACGTGTGACCAAACGATGCCTAAATGCTTTTTCTTTGAATTTTAGGCTTTGAGCATCAACAAAACAGCTCAAACTATAAAATACTCAACAAAAGTGTTTATTTTTATTTTTTAAACAGCAATGGACTCAAAACCAGTTGTATGGAGGACTCAAAATGACTTAAGTATAAATAAATAAATGCATGAATAAATAAATAAATGCTTAAATAAATGTATAAATAAATAAATAAATATAGGAATTAATAAATATAAGTTATAAATCAACAGGACATCATTAAATAAATATATCTACATTTCTGTATTTCTTCATTTATCTATTTACGCCCAGCTCATTTGAATATACGGACACATAAATGTCACACATAAATAAATGAAGAAATACGTGTGGACACATAAATAGAGATATAAATAAATGAAGAAATACAGAAATATCAAAATACATTTATTTAATGATGTCCTGTTGAGTTATAACTTATATTTATTAATTTCTGGATTTATTTATGTATTTATACATTTATTCTTGTATTTATTTATTTATTTAAGCATTAATGTATTTATTCCTGTATTTATTTATACATTTATTTAAGCATTTATTTATTCTTGTATTTATTCATGCATTTATTTATTTATACTTAAGTCATTTTAAGTCCTCCATACAGTTGTCCCCATTAGTTCCTCACCGGATGGAAACTGGCTGCGGAAATTAAATACAGAGCCACGGAGAATTAATAGAGCAATTAGTGGAGGATCAATCGTTAAAATGGGGTTCTCGTCAAATAAATCAGTTGACAAGTGGAGAGAGGGGGTGAAGAGAAAAAAAAAAGAGGGCAGGGGGGGGAGACTGTTGACAGTGTGCTGTGCTGATTAGCTTTGCCGACTGTTATCTCTCTCCACACACTGACAGTCACCTCTGCAGTCGCACCAAAAGCAACCAGCCGCCCTCGAGTCCCGCCCACCGGAGGTTTTTACGGTGAAACGGCGACGCCTTCTAGTTCAGTTCCAGTCGCATCTGTTTTTTTTGTGGTCAAATCGCTCAGGAGCAAATGACCCAATTAGACTTTCATGACTTGATCCAAATCAGCCAATTACATTTTTGGAGTGCACTCATTGCCCACTCAAAGCACGAGCCGGATGGCGTGGTTCCAATTGCTGAACGTCTCGGGTAAACACACGGCGCGCTATCGAGTTTGGGTTCTGGCTCGATGGATGCATGGCAACCTACACGGAGAGAAAGAAACATCTCACCTGGGGGAGGTGGAGCTGCAATCCCTCTCTTGGTATGGGCTGCCGGGATGGAGTCTGGTCTAGCTGCATGTTGAAGAGACCCGAGAGCGCCGCCTGGGCCGCCCGGGATTTAGCCAGCTTCTTGTTGCGCCCTGAGCCTTCGAACGTCTGTGCGTCCACCGTTACCGACATTGCAAAATTCTTTGCGTGGCTCTCGCCGCTCTCCGAGACAAAGTCGTACTTGAGACCTGGCCTGAGCTCATTGAGGATCATGACAGGGTTTTTGCCGCTGGACGGGGAGCTGAACGTCGACGGAGGGGGCAGCGGGGCCTGGACGAGGTTGCTGCCCGGCGGCGTGGGCAGCGGGAACTCCCCGAGTGAGTTTAAGGAGCCGCTGCCGTTGGAGCCGAGAAAGAAGGACTCTTCGGGCGCGGCCGGGGTCTCGAAGCCGTTGAAGAGCGTGTCGGGGAAGTCGGCTTGGTCGGATGTAAAGTCCGTGTTCACCGTCAGCGTCCGACCCATGGCCAGGTGCGCCTCGGAGGCGTTGGGGAACTGGACGAAGGAGCGCAGCGCCTTCTCCGCCGCGCTTAGTTTGGCCTTCTTCTTCGTCGGGCCCATGCCCTCGAACATCTGCCCGTTGACCTCCACGGTCATGCTAAAAACCGGCGCGTGGACCGGTCCCGTCTGAGACAGCAGTTTGTACTGCAGACCCGGTTTGATTTCGTTCAACTGCATCAGGGCGTTCTTGGGCAGTACAGGACCCGGCGTTTTCTTGCGCTTCTTGGCGCGGAACTTGGAGTGCGTGAGCCCATTGCTCCCCTCTTCTAAGGGGCGCTTTCGACTGCCCAGGCCGCTTCCATTGGGGAGCGGTTCGGCCACTCCCATCCCGTCTTTGCAGGACACGTTGTCCAGGTTTCGGTTTTCCTTAACATCGGTGCTGCTCGAACCTGCGGTGCCCAGAAAGAGTAACTTACAACGCCTTCGTTGCAGGATCTTGTAAATGCAAAATTTATAGATTCCTTTATCACTCTTTGGAACTGAACCAATGATTTGTGTTCCTTAATCAAAGCAATTGGATTGAACACAGTAACCTGTAGACTATTGCTATCAGAACGCCGTCACTACATCTATTGCTGTTCAAATATAAACATTTAAAACAGGGAGATTGATTATTTTTAAACTATATTTTGGTTTTATAGTATTTCATTTTGAAATTAACCTCCCAAAGTTATAGTTACGAAGGCTTGGTAATATAGCGTACTCTCTAGTCGCACAATGTTAAATATAAAAATGCACACACATCAACACTCAACAAAGACACACACACACTCACAGACACACACACACACACAACATATCTGCTTCTCATCCACTCAATTTGTAATCGCTCGAGTGCCTACAGAGAAATTAGGTTCATTTTAAGTGTTCAGTCCTGCAATATAAACCCTACTGGGAAACACATATCACTGAATCCAGTTAGCAAAGTGGATGGAATATTGGCAAAAATGTTCATTTATAACATCCTTCAGCAAAGGCTTGATAGGTTACTCCTTGCGGTACTCAGGAGAAAGAGAGGCCGCAGTGTGCATGAGTGGGATTGTAGGTTGGGTTGAGGGGGTGCAGGGGAGGAGTGCAGGGGGGAGGAGCTGAGGACCAGGCAAACGGGAGGATACATCAAAGAGGCGGGAAGGAGAAGACTCCACCGACTGCAGGATCCTAAAGTCTTGACCGGTGACACTGGTGGGAGGTTAAAATGCCGTGTACAGGTTGTTGTTGTTTTTAAATACAATTTTGAGAAGAATGAGGAAACTCTGAATTCAAAATCCGTTTCTAATGAGGTGCCATTCATAAAGACCCTGCGCCTCTGAGATCCCTCCCACGGAGAACACAGTGCTTTAGGTTGCACAGGGTACCGGCATGCCGTTACCATCTGCATACTGCAATTGACATCTCTATAAAAAGGCGAAAAAACTCAACACTTACTCCTGAAATCAAGAACACAAACGGCATTTCCTTCAATTTACGAGCAACATCTGCGGGGAAAAACGTGCAATGTGTTTTCCGGTGTGTGCGTACACTCTACGGCGGCGTCGTGCGCGTCGGACAGGGATGCAAGCTCAGCCAACGGACCTTTCACCGCCACAGATGCCGCGGCACAAGTTATGTAATTTATGCTGTGGCGGACAATTGAACAAGTTAAAACGAGGACTTGAATGTACAAATGAATTGTAAAAAAAACACACAAGAACCAGCATGTACTGCTGTTGCGGATTCGGTTTCCTTGCACGGAGCTTTCACCCGCTGCACATTTCCATTGCATTACATGCACGATATGCTTAAATACTGTCTATACCGCTCTTAAAAACGGTTACATTTATGGCCAATCAAAAAATCAAATCACACACTGAAAACTCTCGGATGCTGTACAAACAAATACATTGAAATAACACCACAAAGAAAGAAAAAACAACAACAACTGGAGCTCCCTCTCTCCGTTTCAAAAGTGCATCACTCATCGTATTTAAACTTTGTCTACAGGGTTACAATTCAAAAAAAGCTTATTTTATAGGATGATAACTTTTCTGCAGGTCAATGGATATCCAATAGAATTATTACCAGAGGAAAAACGCCAGAGAGCAGCAGCCATGGCACCACACACACACACACACACACACACACGTGGCGGTGGTCGTTACCATGCCAGCGTCTGTGTAATCAGCACCCGTTAGTTATGCAAAGACTAAACCTCCCACATGGGCGGATCCTCATAGTCTCTGTTAAACGTCTTCTGCCCCAGATTCATCTTAAGTGCCACTTGTTTCTTGGGCTTTTGGAATAATTTGTGTGATGAAAAATTCTCGAGACCAGCAAAGATCGTCACAGGAACGTCAAAAGATTCTTTAAATTCCCTCTGTATTTAAGGAAAAATTAATTATTGTGTGACCGTGGACTGTGTTTCATCTTAATAAATATATATATATGGATTTGCTTTGTATTGACTGGCAGCATACATGTGAGAAGGAGGCTTCAGAACCTTTGCAAGACAACACAGAGGCTCATTTGTCCCGCCGCAATAGGAACTGTTCATTTGAATTGCAGGTGAAGGCACTCGTTTGACTGAGGTTTGGGAATCGCTAAGGTGTGTGTGTGTGTGTGGTATCATCAAAGGTAATAGGAGGGTTAAATGGACACGTTCGCACTGATTACACGCCAAAGCTGGAAGACGTGCGGGCAGACAGACGGGAGGGGAAACAAAAACACAGGCGGATATCTCGGAGGAGACGGGGAGACGGACGGGCCCGACGGAAAATACTCCAATATTAAAAATGGACTCACTCATATTCTCCTCCTCGTCCACATCCATGGCCGCGGGTTTGTTCGGACCTGAGAGCAGCCTCGCCCCCGCTGCACCTGGAGATCAGAGGACATGAAGCAGGGGGGGGGGGGGCATGAGAGGCGATACTTTAGACGCTCCATCACACACACACACATAAATATTCAGAGAGCGAGCATTATCAAGGTGAGAGGGGAGGCCAGGGCTGACAGGCCTTAATAGCAGGAGCAGTCTATTGTGACTTTAATATCCCTCCGATTAGACCGCATTCCCCACTGCATGCTGGGAGATATACAGCAGGTGACATGACCACACACACACACACACACACACACACACACACACACCCACACCCACACACACACACACGAGTGTGATGAAAGCTCCATTTAGCAATATTTTTTCACACCAACAATCAAATGATTTCCCGAATATGACATTCATTCAACCTGTAGGAAAATGATGATTTGTGCATTAACCACGACGTTTGATTTCAATCGTTCATTCCAGCCCCGCCGGTCATCAATTTAATGATCTCCAAAGCGATGTCATCGGAGGAGGGGCTCACGGGGACAACTTGCACCGCCGGCATAAACTGAACAGCTAATTACAGAAATAATAATTGTTGTAAAAGTTTTCAACTGCGTGACTCGATCGGTCTCCCCACACCGACGACCGGAGAGTTGCGACGCGACAACAACAAAAAGAATAAATACATTGCTGGAAGCAGAGCAGATGAATGAAGACTGATGAAACCGACCAACAGAGGGAGTTAGAAGAGAGAAGCAGCGGAGGAGGGGAGGAGGGGACCGACGCAAAGAGAGGAGAAGCAGGAGAAAGATGGCATCGTGATACCGAGCAGATTGTGCTGATTCTACTCTCTCCCCGTCTTCCATCGGTGGGCCCATTCCTCAGCAAGACACTTCCTTAAACTGAACCAAATGGGCTAATTAATCTGGGCTAATGGTGGGTGACAGCAAATATGCTCGCACAATTATCAACCCATTAAAGATTCATATTCCGACCCATAATTGAAAATGAAAAGGTGGGGTGAAGGGGGGATGGATGGGAGCGGGTCCAACAGAGTGGAAGATGAGGATCCCCTCCCCCGGCACCCTCATCCAGCAACCCAGGACCAGCTGCGCTCCTCACAGGTCGCAGCTCCTCCGGATCACTGTGCGGTTGCATCGTTGGGTTTTAACATGTTGGTCATGAATAGTTTGAATCTGTTGAATTGGTCGTTCACCGTCAAATAAAGCCTCCTGCGTCTTCGCGTCAAGGTTGTGGGCTCATGTGCATCCAAGCGTAAAAAAAGAAAGAAAAGATCACAGACGACCGGGCTTTTGCTCGCATACGTCTTCTCCCTCTCGGACGTCCTCCAACACACACGGCCGTGGAGTGTAATCGGCGCCCGTCAGTTCCAGACGGAAGACCGCCTCGGTCATACGTCGGTGGATATTTCTGAAATCAGGTGCAATCGGAGGGGGAGAGTCAGAAGAAAACCCCTCAATTTATGTGTTGTTGACATTATCGTTGTCAATTTAAATTATTTCAGAATTCCCCCCAAAAGATGATCCGTGTACGCCCAAGACACGATGACTAGACCAGATCCATATGACCTGTGTCGAGTTGCTCTTATTACCTTCGCATTGAAAATGCCGGAAGGTTATGTTTTGATCGCCGTGTATTTATTTATTTATTTATTTGTATGCGTGTTATTCGCAAAACTCAAAAAGTATTGAACCGAATCGCATGTAATTTGGTGGGATGATTGTTTATTATCCGGGGACCAGTTGATTAGATTTTGGGATCAATCGGGTCAAAGGTCAAAGGTCATGAACAGGTCAAAATCTTTCGCAGACCTCAAAAAGTATTGAACCGAATCGCATGAAATTTGGTGGGATGATTGTTTATTATCCGGGGACCAGTTGATTAGATTTTGGGATCGATCGGGTCAAAGGTCATGAACAGGTCAAAATCTTTCGCAGAACTCAAAAAGTATTGAACCGAATCGCATGAAATTTGGTGGGATGATTGTTTATTATCCGGGGACCAGTTGATTAGATTTTGGGATCGATCGGGTCAAAGGTCAAAATCTTTCGCAGAACTCAAAAAGTATTGAACCGAATCGCATGAAATTTGGTGGGATGATTGTTTATTATCCGGGGACCAGTTGACTAGATTTTGGGATCGATCGGGTCAAAGGTCATGAACAGGTCAAAATGTTCTTGAATCGCATGAAATTTGGTGGGATGATTGGTTATTATCCGGGGACCATTTGATTAGATTTTGGGATCAATCGGGTCAAAGGTCAAGGTCATGGAAAGGTCAAACTCTTTTTTTACCATAGCATGATACATTTTTGTCCAATTGGCATGCAACTAATGCCAAAATGTTCATAATTCAATGCCCAATCTTGTGATATGCGAAGGTATGCGCTCTACCGAGTGCCCATTCTAGTTGGATGTGTATCAATGCGAGTGGAACTCAAGGTCACTCAAGTTCAGCCGAACGCTGAATAAAAGTGACAAATTACAGTAATCTGAATCCCGGCTGTTAGAACAATATGTGTCAAGTTGACTGATCGTGAAAAAATAAAAATAAATAACGCATCGCCTAAAGGAGTACCAAGTAGGCGTAAAAGGCACTATTTTCTTTAAAATGGCCCATTGCCCGATTCCCCCCGAGCTATTATCTTAAGAGTTGTACTGCTGACAATATTCACAGCTAGAATCGTTGCTTTGTTAAATTGACCAGTAATTTAGGAACGTCTGGAGTACATTTCCTGAGTATTCTCTGAATGCGCTCTGAGGGACCGACAGCAACCGTGTGAGAATATGTGGCCATCGATCCAGAAATATGACGTGCTGGCTATAAAGGTGCGTTCACACCAAAAGCAAAACAATTTTTTTCGCGCGACCGAATCTCATGAAAAGTCAACGTACAGACTTGTGTGGCTGCGATAGTCGCGATATTTTCCCGGGCGACGCGATGTGGGCGATGCGTTTTCAGCGGCGCAATTTTCGCCCGTAGTTGAAATATTTCAACTTTGAGGCGGTCATCTCGCAAATCGGGCCAATCGGCTCTTGAGTTCCGCTCTCATAGCTGGAAGCGGAAGTCTTTCGGACCTAACAGTAACTTCATCGGTGAAAGTGACCGAGCTGAGTGAGCCTACGGGTGATGTCATGAACCCAAACACGAGGGCGTTAGTGTGTGGGATGTCCACGACAAATATAAAGCAGAACTAGTGGTTAGTTATTCTGGTGGATGAAGGAGATGATAACGGTCTTTACGGAGACGAGACACAGAGATAAGCCCCGCCCCTCGCGGAGCGTCTCGACGCTCATGGTGAGAACACGGTGAACGGTCGAGCGAATAAACTCACTCGTTTTGGGCGACGCGAAAAATCACATCGCTTTTGGTGTGAACGCACCGTAACACCCTCAGACCACGGGCCAAGAAAACTGCCGAAACGGGGATCATGGGAGCGAGCGGTCGAGAGCGGTCGTCTCCTAACCGCGAGGAGCCCGGTTCGATCCCCACCCCGCCCGTAGTTGCATGCCAAACTGTCCTTGAGCAAGACACTGAACCCCCGGTTGTTCCCCTGGCACTTCACTGCAGCCCGCTGCTCCGTAATCACTGAGGACGGGTCAAATGCTCCACGGGGATAAATTAAAGTCGACATTTCTTTCTTGCTTTAAGTTTTCTAAAGGCACTTCAGGTATCAGACAGTTTCGGACATAAAAGTCTGCAACGGTAATTTGGACATTTCCGTGGGAAACTTTTGACGAGCAAACGCAACCAAAGCAGTGGATATAAAAGTGAGTCGAAAGAAGCTGAGGACCGCCACTCACCCCCTCACCCCCCCCGCCCACCCCACCTCTACGTGCTCAAATGATACCGCGTCATCGAGTTTGAGAGACGGCTTGGTTCCAGGTAATTCTGAGTGGACGCCAAGGGAGGCCGGGAAAAGAGAAAGATGAGAAAGAAGATGAAAAAACCTCAAATTCAATCTGGCACAGTGAGAGGGACTGAGGGGAAATAAGGTGCTTTTGATTCGTCTCTCATCCCTCGCTTGCGCTGTGACGGAGCGATAGAGCATCGCCACCGCGGAGCGAGCAGCAGCACCGGCCGACTGACGGGGAGGAGGTGGTTAGGGGGGCGAGGGAGAGGAAGGTAAAGGTGAGGGAAGAATAGAGGGCGAGAGAAATGGAAAACGCAATCTTATTCCAAGTAAAAGGGAATCATTATCTCCTCTGAAACAGAAGGCGATGGAAACAGCTGCCCTTGGCAGGCGGCGGGGTTCAAACCGTCTTAAAATGGCCGATGGAGGCTAGTGTGGGAATTTAGGTTCTTCATCAACATCAATTCAGACCGACTTATGAGCTTAAAAAAATAAACCACATCAGAGGCATAAATGATTAAATAATCGTACTCGCATGAAGGGATAACCTTTATTAATTCATCCAACGAAATGGAGAACTATTCCATCGCATTGGTCGCCGCCCCCCCCCCCCCCCCTCCGCAAATCAAATATGTACGAGTTCTAAGCAAAAAGTAATTATATAAAATGATATCGAGTTGAAAGGTCCATTGGTGGGAAGACTCAAAAGGCTGAAGCACTGTGGCAATGCATGAGCAGCATTGAGGAGACATCGTCTCTTGAACCGAGATAGAACCACTAACTTCACCACTTCGGGGGAAATATGATCCAATTCATGGGAAAAGGCGATTTCAGGAAGAAGCAGACGGAGGGGTTAGCGATATCCGTTTGGAGGAAACATCCAGGATCCCAAAAAAGATAAGGACAGAAGCTGAAGCTTCAGATCAGGAAGTGAAGGAGACGGAAGACGACGAGGAGCAGCACAGAGAAGGCCTTTATTCACCGGGACAATCGGCAGCACTCGGGAGCAAACGCAGCATGTGGATACCTTCAGGAGCTCGCGTGGCATCGAAGTGATGCGCTCACGCAATTTGCCAATGCTAGTAGAAGCATCTCCTTCCAGCCTCTCCGGGTAAAGCGCCTCCGACGATCAACCACGACGAACTCACGAGGTGAAGCCGAGGCTACGTTCGCGATTGGCCAGTCTGTGTTTCAGGGCGGGACTTAAGAGAAAGGTTAAATCTCTCAGCAACTAGGTGGGGCGCTGTAATAAGATAAGATATATACTTTATTAATCCCCAAGGGGAAATTAGTTCTCTGCATTTAACCCATCCTTAGTTAAGGAGCAGTGGGCTGCAGTGATGCGCCCGGGAAGCAACTGGGGGTTCAGTGACTTGCTCAAGGACACTTCGACTTGCAACTAACGGGGAGAGCGGGGATCGAACCCACAACCTTGGGGTTGCAGGACGACCCTCTTACCCCACTGAGCTACAGCCGCCCCCTGTAATAGAGCGTGGACCTCAGTGACGCTTTACAGTCCCTTGTCTGGCTTTATATTCTAGCTTTCTTTTCTTACTTTGAGCCTTTTTATTTCGTGGCCAGTCAGCCAGAATGTGTCCGTGCCAAGCGTCACCTCGCGCTGCCGTCGTTGGTAGCAGAGCGTGTCCTGGCTTCCATAACAATGGCTTGCTGTAAACGCCCCCCTCCCCCCGTGTTATATTCACTCCCACGTAGATTTTACTCTGGAGCCGGAGGCGCTTTCCTCACAAACGTTGTTGTGTGATTCAGTTTCTCCAAAGTGTTTAAGCTCTCTTGTTTCAACTAACGTGTCGCAAAAAAAAAGAAGTAATAATCCCAAATAACTTTTTCCATTTGTGTTTATTACCTTCGCATTGAAAATGCGGAAGGTTATGTTTTGATCGCCGTGTATATATTTGTATGCGTGCGTGTTTGCGTGTTACTCGCATAACTCAAAAAGTATTAAACCGAATCGCATGAAATTTGGTGGGATGATTGGATATTATCCGGGGACCATTTGTTTAGATTTTGGGATCGATTGGGTCAAAGGTCAAGGTCATGAAAAGGTCAAAATCTCCTTACCATAGCACGGTAAATTTTTATCCAATTGGCATGCAACTAATGCCAAAATGTTCATAATTCAATGCCCAATCTTGTGATATGCGAAGGTATGCACTCTACCGAGTGTCCGTTCTAGTTCTCAATGTTTTGGCAAAATGACATTAAAATAATCAGATTTTTACGTCTAATTTGTCTCCTCGACAAGACGATGAGCCTCGGATCGGCCCGACGGGGCCCTCTGATGAAGAGGCTCGCTCTTTGGTGTCATCATACAGACCCACCAAAGCCAGAGGGGAAGGCACTCGGGCTTTGAAAAACAATGTTGTGGGTCGACTGTCACTAAAAAACAAACGCACACATACTGCATGGTTGAGCCGCACCATGAGCTCAATGCAAAGAACCCCATTGGACTAAACCACTCGCCAACTTCTGTGATGAGATGACTGGTTGGCATTCATTCAGCCCTCCTTGCCGCCGGCTCAGAGCGCTGATGACACCGCGGAGTGCCGACGACACCACTTCACGCTCGTCCCGGCAACGGATCTCGTACCGTCACATTAACCGCACGTTGAGAGACAACAGCCCCCCCGCCGTCAAAGTTCCAGGAGCCCGACTCGATGCCGCGCTGACGGCCCCGAGACGGGCTCCAAAAACAGCTCCCGCTTAGCTGCCGTCGGAAACAGACGAGACGGGAAAAAAATAAAAATAGAAGCCAAGTGTGCACCGTTGCAGACGCAGCCACGTCGGGACTCGTCTCTGCGTTGCTGATGCTCCCCTCCATGCAGCGGGAGGAGAAGCCTAAACTCATCCCAGGAATATAATTGCAATTATTTCCTGACTATTTGCTCTGTAAATCAGCGGCAATGTTTCCTTTAATGGCTTTTCAAATCACAGATAAAAACTGATTTGGTATTTCCAACCGCACTTTGAACAGCACTGTGAAATCATTACTTTATAAATGAATGTTTAATCATTTCACCAATTTATGTATTCAGGAGTTTAAACTGTAATGGCATTTTGGACTGCAGAAAGTCCTCGAACGTGGCCGCTTTCCCCTGGAATATTTACAGTATTGCATTTTGTTGTTGTCTATTGAAATATTTATTTATATAATGGTATATAGTATAAGACAACAAGGGAATATATTGAAAGAGGGGAATGTTGTAGAATTTACAGCATCATACTTTATCTTGTAGATCTTTTTTAAGTGGAGATCTTGGCAAACTCTGTATATTTAGTATTTGAGTATTAGTATTTAGTATTTTTAGTGTTTAATTTTTATTTTCTATTAATATCTTTATGTCCCATTATTTACCACACACACAGTTTCATAACGATCACTTTCGACATCTGTTGAAAAAAGCCTATCTTGACTTGCAATTGTCTAAACCTTTCATAGCTGTTTGATGGTCGAGCTTTACGTTAAAAATAGAATAAAAAACGACTGTATTGACGTGCGAGCGTCCCCGCCATCGTCGCAGCATCTCACGCTCGCTCGTTTGTGGGAGACGACTTGCTCGGGCGCCGGTCCGCTTGACGGACGCCGCGGTCGGCAGCCAGTACCTCTCTGGGTAATGGACCGGGGCAGAGGCTCAGCTGGGCTGCCCCACGCCCACCCAGCTCGTCATCTGCGAGAACCCACAAGAGATACGTTGTTTTCTAGAGATGCACCGATCAGGTTTTTTGGTGCCGATCACCGATCACTGAAATCAGTATCTGCCGATCCGATAATACCGATCACGGTGTCGATTGAAGCATTCTATTTATTGTGTAGCATTATTGCCTCGGACTATAAGGAAATACATATATAAAGCACCTCAAACATTAAAGAAATTACAGATTTCTTTCAACATTTAGGACTTTTACTTTGAAAAATGTCCTAATTGATACATTAAAATTGTTTGATTGCTATTGTAGGGGATTTCAGATATGTATGGAACACATCTGCATTATTCATTTCCTGGAACTCTTGGGGAAATCTATTTACAGGACTTTTCTTAACATACAAAAGTCAGACTTATTTTTATAAACTCTTCCTTGGTACAGTAAAAATGTTTTAATGTTAGCGTAATTTAAGCTAAATCTCAGAAACGATCTATAAAGATACAAAATCAGTTCATTGTTTACTTTTATATGCTAGTGTATGATTTGTCGACATCTTATTTTGATAAACGGATGTTGTTTCACGTGGTTCTTTCCGCTAACTTTGCCAAACCGGATGTTTTCACGTAAATCCTTCCGCTAACGTTACGTCATCTGATCGGCCAAGTTTGATCGGCCGTTTTGAGAACGCCGATCAAAACCGATAATGGGAATATCGGCCGATATGGATCGGCGCCGATCAGATCGGTGCATCCCTGTTGTTTTCCTTCATTGCGATCATTTTGGGGGCGTGGCTTTGAAGAGACGACTCCATTTAAAAGACGTCCGGTGCTCGTACTTTCAGTACGGTCAGGGTCTGTCAATGAGCCGCTTTGTCTCAAAGTCATTTAATCTGCTGACACGTCGTAAACAGTAAAGAGCAAATCCTCACCTTTGAACGGAGGAAATTAGAGAATGTTTGGCTCCAAATATATAGCTTTAAACAATTTCTCGGTGATCAAAAGGACCGATTGTCTCGCATCTAAACGAGAGCCACAGAAGGGACGTTCAAGATAAAGCGCGGCGGTTCGTCAATAGGGATGAGGAGAAGCCCCGCCCCCCAATAAAAACACAAGAGATACTTGAAAGCCGAGAAACGAGAAGCGCATGGATGTAGAGGTGTAGGAAAGAGGAGAGCGTTGACCCTTTATTGTGTTGCAGACTTTAATATCTGACGGCCGGTCGTTTATCATCCCGGACTGCGAGAAGGGAGGAGGAGGAGGAGGAGGAGGAGGAGGAGGAGAGTATCAATATGAATTTTTTATTTGATGGATTTTAAAAACGGAGATTGGATTTCAGAAGGCTGGCACAGCCAAGGTTCATGGAAAGAGTGCGAGGCCGAGCCGTAGAGACCGGGTGAGGAATAACGCCGCCGCCGCCCGTGAGGAACACACCCACACCGCCGCGTCTCACGATAAACTACTTCCTGCTCTGTGTGCGACACAAAAAGAGAAAGGAGCGCTGGAAATCAAATGTTATCATTCAGCTCGAAGCTGAGAAACCCCATGATGCGTTTTACATCTTTAGTTCACACACACACACACACACACACCTTTCTTTGCTTTTTTTACTACCACACTTTTTTCTCTCCCTCACACATACAGATCTTTCTTGCTCGTCTTTTTCTTTGTTTTTACACACACCCACACACAAACACCACACACACTTCAGGTGAGGTCATAAATCATCAGAGTGAGTGGCTACGATTCGCCCCGCCGCACCAGCGGAGACAGGAGGGCCGAGGGCTTGGGAGGGGGGGGTTGGAGGGTGGAGAACAGAGGAGCTTTTCAGCTAAATGGCTGCCCTCACTTCCCCGTGTCCATCAGGGCCAGAACGAGCGACCGCTTCGCCTCGGGGCGCGACACGTCGCAGAAGGCCGACGCTGGTGACACGGGCGCACACACACACACACAACGGTGGGGGGGGGGCGAACACTTTCACACACACACACACACACAGTTGTAGCCAGACTAAAAGGTGCTTTGACAGACGAAGCTACATCGCAACAGGAAGGAGGGACAGCTCGGATCCGGCAAGGCAAATCGTGAAATAATCCCGAAAACGCGACCGATGTTTTTCATGTGCAGGGACACAAATTGTCCGGATTTTGTGTCGTTGGGAAAAACTTTTTTTGCGACCCGGACATTTAAAAAAACTAATGTTTGGTTCAGGCAACAAACCCACTTCGTGAGGTTTTGGAAAAGCCTCGCGGTGGGGCTGAAAATAAGTACGTAAAGTTATGTTTGGATAACTAAGCCACATAGTTGTGTTTAGGAAAACTGGCACGACCGGCGGCTCAGGCCACAAAAACACAACGTTGTGTCCAAGACACGTCACCGAATTGCTCCCGCCTCTACTTACCACACACAATATTCATTGTTGAAGACCCTCCAAATGCGCCTCGACCCACCGGACCTCATGCACATCCATACACAGAGTCTTATTCTGTTCGCCAGCCACTTTACTCCAGGAGAAAATGAGAAACGCAGCATGACGAACATTGTTTGAGGTAGAAAATGAGGTACGGGCCGACGCCTTCCACCTGGAACCGGAGCCGATCGTCATCTTGTAATGGCTTTATGTGGTCCGCTTTACACCGCTGTGGACCGAGATTGTCAGAGAGAGATGAGATAACCGTGTTGTCGTCTGGCTAAAGGCTATCGCGGGAAAAATATATCAACGCCAGTTGAGTAAGTGTCCCATTTCCCAGAAAACCTATTCATACTGCATGGTATTGAAATCAAGAAGAATAAAGAAAAGAAATGCTCTGAATTATTTGGCAGGGTTGTTTTGACTCGGGCCTGAACCCTGACATTTTCTCCCCTGGTTCTCATATCGAGGTCACATTCCTGCATTGTGTGGCCTTTCGGTAGCAAAGAGTCTCTCAGGAAATGCTATTATTCATGAGGGGGGGATTACTCTGTATTGTTGGGTTGTGCAAAGATATTGATTCACTGAGCTGAATTCATCGTGTGATGTGTTTTTGTATCCACTGGAGAGTTCCCGCGCTGCACATATTACTCATATTACATAAAAGAAAACTGATTAGTTCTGATCATGATTATCTGGTTTCTGACTTTTTCACATTGACTCAACAAACAATTGGCAAATCACACTCAAATCAAATAAATTCGTGGTTTGTGAAATACGTTCGTCAACGACTCCTGGACGAATCCGTCACTTGGGTCAGAAAACCCAGTTATATTCCTGCTAAACAGAAATCGGATGACGTCAGCAAAGTAGTGACAAGGTGTGTTTTCTCAACCTAAATGTATTCAGTTTAATTAAGCGAGAGACGACTTTTCGGTGCTCGGAGGAGTGGCTGGAAGAGAAGGAGAACCCGGAGAGACGCGGCGGTTACAAAAGCCAGAGGGCCGGACGAAAGAGAGGGGAAACGGATCGAACAGCACCGAGAGTCCGAGATGAGGAATCGACGACGAGAAGGAGGAGATGAAAGGAAGAGGGGGCAAGGGGAAAGGAACTGGACAGAGACAAATGGCCGGTGGCGGCGAGCCCGCCGATGAGACAGCCCTCTCACCAGCCCTAACACAGACTGATAGGACCACCGGGCTCCGCCTCCACGCCGCCCCGTCTGATTCGGCCTCGTATCCACATCACATCGTAAAAAAGGCGCATCAGGCCTCCACCCGACGCAGCGGAATGTGGCAACATGTTACTCGAAGCCGTATTCGTTATTACCTCGTGAGCAGTTTCATTCTCTCTCTCCTCTCTCTCCTCCTCCTCCCCCCCCCCCCAAGACAAGCAGCGCCAGCGAACACCGTCGAGTCCTCCTCCGCTTGCCGCGTCGGCTCATCTTCCCCCAGGCCGCTCAATGGATCATTTTGAAATCGTCGTGGTAAAATTCTATCGTTGGCTTGGAGAGATCAGATCCGTGTGGCGTGCGCTACAACGATCGCATTTCAAGGCGTGCGATCCGTATTCCACGTGTCTGTCACGGCGCTATTAGAACGGACCCAAAAGCACGACTCAGACAGGAGGAACAAAGATGAATGTCTTCAGAGGACAAGAGCAGGTGAGGGAACCTGAGTAGACAGGGACTAACGAGGGAATGGGCAACAGGTGAGACGGGCGTGAGGACCAGGTGAAGGTAATGAGGGACTAACGAGGTGATCAGAGGCAGGTGAGGGGAGTTGGACTGACGAGATGGGAAGCAGGATCTGGAATGACGTGATAGTTAGTGAGACAGGATGAAAACAACTAATAATAGAAGGAAGGTGTGGAGCTGAACTGTTACAGTGTCCGCCTGTTCTTTACGGACAATTTCAGACGTGAACTTCCTCGACGCCCGGCGGTCGTGTGCAACAGCAAAGGAGTCTGGGGATTTTTCCTGTGCAAAGACCCGAGCCCGACGAGGCGGCCGAGTGCCGCAGATGCGGCGAAGGGGACCTGCAAGTTGAAAGATGAGGGGGTGCAATGCCAACTAAAGAGGATCAGGGGATCATTGGTAACTGCCCGTGTATGTGGTTAGGTGGAGGCGGCCACTGTCGCCGCCCCGCCATCCCATTACTTTCCCCAATAAAGCCTTGGCAGTCCGCTGATTACCTCAAGAAAGTGCAGGAGAGGAAGAATCTTAATAGAAATGGGATCAGGGGTTTTCTGGGAAGTCAGAATCTTTCCTCATTTCACTCTCTCTCTCTCTGTGTGTGTGTGTGTGGCCTCCTCAGGTGCCGCCCCCAGGCACTGACCAGGTAATGGAGTACACGTGTGGGCGCTCTTGGCCTCATGGAGGGGGGGGGTCTGGGCAGCGAGGGGAGTGCCTGTCGCGCTGCCTGATTGAAACTGATGGGGCCGCGGAGTATACCGGCCCACCAACACGGCCCTCCCCGTCTCATCAAACACACACACACACACACACACACACACACACACACACACACACACGCCTACCTCAGAGTCCATTATTCAATTTGGCCCTTCTAATGACCAGAGAATTAGGCTGCCAGAAGCGATTTGCCGTCCGAGCTTTTCTCCTCTCTGCATATTAAGAGGCGGCCGTTCCGACACCGACATCCAATCGGAGGCTTTCGCCGGACGAGGAAGGCCTCCGAAACGATAAAACACTTATTTAACCCGCAGTACATGTCGCGAAGATTAAGAAGGATGGCGGCTGTGTCTAGAACACACGCTCTACCTGGTGTCCTAGGAGTTTAACACCCGGGTAATAAAACCATGTGGCAGAACTGGCACAACGCACATACGCCCGTACAGTGGAGACGGGAAGTATTTCGTCATGAAACTGCATTGCCACCCCGATAAAGAGCATCAAAACAACCATGGGCTCAAACTAATGAACTATTGGCCTTGACTAAACGTAATGGCAACCACAGTTTAAGGTCATTGATTGAACAAAGTATTTATGTTCAGGGTTCTTACACATTTTGACCAGTGGATTTCCAGGACTTTTCCAGGACTTTTTACCAAATGTCCATGACCAAACAGAAATCTCGGGCTAAACATGAAAAATGTTGAAGATTTTGCGTATTGATTGCGTACGCCGGCTTATATTTTGAGCGTCTTTCTTTAAAAATCACATTAATTATTTCAAACTCGCCGTAAATGAACACGTGATTATAACAAATTTCCAAGACTTTTCCAAAACTTTTATGATTAAAGTTTTTTTCCATGACTTTTCCAGGCCTGGAAATGACCATTTTAAAATTCCATGACTTTTCCAGGTTTTCCATGACCGTACGAACCCTGTATGTTTTCTTTAGAAGCAGAAAAAGACACGGTGGTTCTGAGTCATACTGTACAAAACCATTTAACAGTCAGTGAGTCACATTTTTAGGATGGCTGTCTATCTACAGGCCACCCAAATAAACGTGTTTTTTGTTGCTATTTTAACCTTCCTGTGCTGTGTGCCGAGAGAAGGGCACAACGGCAATGCCGAAAATCGTGAAGTATGTTTGGAAGTGTGCCAATTTATGAAAAATGCCCGAATCGCGGAGGAACTCCAGCGCCGCGCTCGCAAATATCTCAACGCGGACGCCTTTGAGCACGAGGAGACGGAGCGCGGCGCACGCTGCATCGTCTGTAACACAATGATTTCGGGTCGAGTTGCAGCCTCACAACTGGACATCTTCGTCGTTTTCTTTACGAAAAGGTAGACGCGGTTGTCGTCTCGTGTTGCCGTGGGCGCTCTCAGGTGTACATCTTTGTTTCCCACAATTCAGCAGTTTACTTTCGCATAAAAAATGGCATCTTGCGCCTTCCTTCGTCCAGCCGGCACGCCGTTTGTCACCCGTCGAGGCCGGCTTAGACGCAACGGGATCTCCCCGCTCCTCGAGGAAAAGGGACGCGGTCGTGGATGCATCCTTGTAGGTGTGTGTGTGTGTGTGTGTGTGCACCTGCCACGATGTCATCGGTGGAGTTGAATTTCACACCCGGCTCCTTTTCGCTTTTGTCAGGCAGAGAGGTAGCGTTTGACGGACAGCGGAGGGGGGGGGGGGAGGGGGGGCTTCTGCCTGATGAAAAAGGTTGTGGCAGCTGACAGAGGGTGGGATGAAGTGTTCATACACCCCAGAGAGGACGAATGTCAGGGGACGGACGCACCGGCCGAGACGAAGCGGGAGAACAGCGGGGGCTACGCCGTGTTGGGAGAAGAAAGAAACTCATTAAAAGCTTTCTGAACTGGGATCCAGTAAGATCCTGAAGTTTGAAATGGTTTTGCATTTTCATCTGGTTGCGTTAGCACAGAGGAAGGTCACACACACACACACACACACACACACACACACACACACACACACACACACACACACACACACACACACACACACACACACACACACACACACACACACACACACACACACACACACACACAAAGTCACCAGCTTTGTGCTAATTACACTGAGACAGGCAGACGGCTCATTTTCTTATCGTGACTGAACGCCGCCGCGCCTGGAAATGTTGTGCCACTAAATAAAGCGCCGCTCATAAAAAAACAGTTGAATGGGAGCGTGTTTACTATTTCATTTCCATTGCTACCGTTGTCAAACGTTAATGTTTTTTTTTTCTCTCAGAGGCTGCAAATCTCGTTTTGGCGTCTCGACGCGTCGGCTTCCGACACGTTAAAAACAACGGGACCGATTAAGAAGCTGTACCCGCCGTGACCGTTCTCGACGGACGTGACGGGTGCGTGAAGGGAGGGAGGAAAGGAAGCCGGAGGGAGAATGTAAGGACGAAGGCGAGAGAAGAAAATGGAGAAACGGAGTCTGGCGAGAGGCGAACTCGCTTTTACGGCAATGGATTGTGAGCGCCAGACGGACCCCCCCCCCCCCCCCCCAACTTACAAAAGCTCATTTTGGAGATTTTGCTGGCACAGCAGAAAAGGCCTCCGTTCCCTCATTTTCCATATTTCATACGCGGCCCATTGGCGAGCGTCGTCTCCGCGCGTCGGCACGGTTACGAGCGGTGCGTGGAAGAAACCGATCACTTGGAAGATGTGCTCAAGTTCAGCGTTTTGAAAGTCACCGTGATCTCTACGATAATCCACTCGCACCGGACAGGGGGATTACAAATGATCCACGTCGACGGTAAACACGAGTCCTGCTGGAGATACGGCATTGCAGGTTTTCTGAAACAACCAATATAAATAACAAAAATCATTTTTATTTACATATAACTATAAAACCGTAAAAGATATTAATACAAAAACTGATGTAGATGAATGGAATACTGATGTGTATACAGGGCTTTTACTTAGTAGTCCCAAATATATAGTATGGCTTCTATTGCACGCTACGTAACATTATAATTGTGTAATACTGCACGATCGGCATTACCATAGGAACAATTTGATTTGTAAACTGCAGGTAAACTGTAAAAAAAAAAAGAAATGAGAGTAAATTGTGGACGTGTGCACATTGTGGACGACTGTAATAATCAATCAGGGCACAATGCGAAACCAATACGTCGCAAGCTTTTTGTAAAAGATGCAGAGATTGCAACGCTGCCCACCGCCGCCGCCGCCGCTTCACGCCGCCGCCCTCGGGAGGAAGGAGGAGACGCAGCTTTGTGTTCTTCTTGCGTGGCAAACATGGGACCACACGCTGCATTTTGTAGCGCGACACTGTTGTATAATGACAATAAATGGACCTGGGACATCCAACTGCAGCGTTGGGATGAGTCTTTAAGATTAAAAATATACTTCATTTCACTTCCAGTTCCCTCGTCTGGAAACTAATGTCTTTTTCTACATTTTTTGAATGTTTTTTGGTTAGATGGGTTCAATAAAGTACGTGGTTAACAGAGGACTCAAGAATGTTGAAGCTTTTTTTTACGCGAGTCTAAATGAGTCTAGAAAAGAAAAACCTCGCTGACCAGTCCGCCTCGTGGTTGTCGTCATGTGATAGCCTAGCGTTAGCTCCTTTCTTCTGAGGATGGCACTCTCGCTTAAAAACTCCCAAAACACGGTGTTCATTTACGAAGACGGCTTCATATCGGGAACAATAAAAACCGTGTATGTGCCGGAGAGATAATTTTCTGCAATGATCCAAAAGTTGTAAAAAAAAATTCCCACTGGCTAGTTTGTGGAGCGACGTTAACCTCGGAGGGGGGGGGGGGGGGGGGGGTCGTCACTGAGCTCCCGCTTGGCTGCGCTCACCCTAACCCTGATCCAATTACACACATGATTGAAAACACCTGCGCTGGTGTGCCGGGTGTCCCGAACGCTGCGTGTCATCGGCGTAGCGGCAAAGCCTCCGAAGTCAAATGAATCAGCTGCTTCGCGCAAAGATATTCAGACAATAAACTGGGAATTGGAACTAATCGCTTCCGACAAACTCCACAGCCAGCTGCAGGGTAATAATCCCTGACAAATCAAGAATCACATTGGAAATTCTTCTCTTAACCTACAAAGCCTTGATTGGTGATGCTCCATCATATCTTAAGGAGCTTGTAGTACCATATTGCCCCACTAGAGGGCTGCACTCACTAAATGCGGGGCTACTCGTGGTTCCTAGAGTCTTAATAAGTAGTAATGTGTCGTGGCACTCCGTCTAGTTCTGGGGCTTCCGTACCACACTTTTGAGATCAGTCTTAAAAGCTATTAATCGACACGCGAGTGACACAAGTAGTTCTTCATACAAAATGATGTTTACTAAAAACCGTAGAGTACATGTTCACGCGGTCAAAAAACTATGTCGCTTCCAACAACTCTGAGCTCAAACAAGACTGACAGTCCAACACACAGCTGTTATACTGACGTGACGTCATCTTACATTCTGACGAATTATTCAGCTTTTAAATACAATACTAAATTATATACAGTATGTGAACATAAAAATTCTTTCAAATCATAATAATTTTTTGTATCTTCAGCTACCTTTTAAAATCTTTTTAAACTAAATTATTCTAACAAATGAAATCATGCATTTGGCTCTTTACAGGATGGTTAGGGTTAGCACAGAGGAAGGTCCCTCGACACACACACACACACACACACACACACACACACACACACACACACAATGCTGCTGGGGGACGTTTAGGATACACTGAGCACCTCTCTCCTCTTCTCTCTCTCCTGATGGATGAATTTCCATCTCTCCATCTCACATTATTAACTCTGCTTCCTCCCCAAAGTCCTTGTGACTTCAAGTCTCATCGGGTCCATTGGACCTGGCTGGGTCTGGTGCCATGGCCCCGCTGATCTCTACCTCCCTCTTTTTCATGGAGGTCTGGATCATCGTCAATACCGACTACCAACTATTCATACATTCCGTCATACACATTGAATGTGCTGTAACTCTAATGATACCTTCTGGTCACATGACATCTGATTTTCTGTCCATCCTGGAGAGGGATCCTCCTCTGTTGCTCTCCTAAAGGGTTCATCCCTTTTTCTTTCCTGTGAAAGGGTTTTCATCTATTCCTCGGGAGTTTTGTCTGATCCGATGTGAGGTCAAAGGTCAGGGATGTCGATGTGCACATATTGTTAAGCCCTCTGAGGCAAATTTGTAATTTGTGATATAGGGGTATGTCAAATAAACTCATTTTAATTGAATAATGCCCCCAGTTCCAACTGCGTCGAGTCAAAGCTTTTTTTCTTTTTAATCAGTCAGTGGGGCGAAGCTGGAGCCTCAGAAGCACGGAGTCATAGAAGAGAATACCACCGAGTGCAGGTCGATGGCTCAAACTCAAACAGCTGACCCTGGTCGACCCCCGTATCCACATGTTCAGGTGTCCTTGCGGAGGACACTAATCTGCACTCGCCGTAATTACCTTCCTGGTCTGGCGGCGCCGTGCCGACCGTGACCCTCCGAGCTGAGACATTTCCTTGAGTCGGCGTCACGTCGAAGATCGTCTTAAGCGAGCGTGTGACCTCGTCCTCGCGGCTGTGGCTGCTAACTGGAGGGCCGCGAAAGCTAGGGCGAGGAGGCGACTTATCGGCGGGGGGAAGGGGGGGGCACCAAGAGAGAGCCCCCCCCCCCAAAGTCCCGCTTAGTCATCGCTTCTCTCGGCGCGGTGGGAAAAAAAAAGTGCCACTTTCATCCCCGCGGCGATAAGGGGAGAGTGGAAAGGCCGGACTCAGACCCGTGTAATGCTGATGGACGTGGTTTGTTTTTTCGTTTCTGAGCGGGCGGGCGGAGGAGGGGGGGGGGGCTAGAAATGCAGCATCAGCAGAGTTGGATTTACTTGGATGAATGGACGCGGCTCGACGAGGACAGAGAGTGTGTGTGTGAGAGTCTGAGTGTGTGTGTGTGTGTGTGTGTGTGTGTGTGGTGTCAAAGCAAGTGGCTGAGACATGGCTAATACTGCCAGCGAGCTGTGGCCACCTAAGTAATTACTACCTTTACTGTTCGGCCAGAGCAGCAACCTCAGGCGGAGAGAAGCTCAGAGCCTGTGTGTGTGTGTGTGTGTGTGTGTGTGTGAGAGACACAGACCCGTCTCAGAGGGAGATCATCTCTACTCAGGAGATGAATACTTCTGATCCTTCCTATAAATACAGTACATCTCCTTTAGATTCAGACTCTTTTCTTTCCATCGAACATGGAGTGAAAACAACGCGGCCAAAATACACACGCGAGAACAACGTGCGGTCTTCAGCCGACACGCACGCCGACACTCGAGTCACGCCGTTAACGCTTTCCGATGGAGCGCCGACCGGTTGAGACGCGGCTCCACGCGGTGGTTGTGGCGTCCAAAGTCCGACTCGCCCTCTCTCTCCTGTTCATCCAGACAGTCTCCCGTCAATAAAAAGGTTCAATGGAGAAAACTTTAATTATAATTATAAAAATATTCTTGGTGTCAGACATAGTTGTAAACTTAAGAGTAAAAAATATGCATAATAGTCATATCATAATAAAAAATTCAAAAATAATTTTGTATAGGTGTGTTTCCTCCCGTCGTACCTACATTAAAATACACATGCAATCCATGTGGTCAATAATATAGTTATTAGGCCTTCAACTTACGGTACAAAATATCTAGAACTGACGTTTCTATAGTTCAAGTTTAGTAAAAAAAAAAAAAAAATACATTTAAATATACGTTTCTCTGAAAAGAACATACATATATTTTTGTTTAGTTGCATCAGTAATTACTCATGTACGATGTCCTCTGTGACTATTGTCTTCTAAACATTATCGCACAATAAAAAGTAATTTTTTTACAAAACAAAGTTTCGATGCAAATTAAAAATAAATAATAAAAAAGCTCTCCACCGCAAACACGAGAACCACCCGATGTTTCCCAGAAGAAAACACTCAGTGAGGAATTTAAATGCGTTTCTACGGCAACACATTCAGCATCAGATCCCAGAGCAGTCGTTATGAACAGCTTCAAAACTCTACAGAGCAAGTGCACCACACACACACACACACACACACACACACACACACACACACACGCTGTCCTACAACCAGCTCCTCTCCTCTCTCCACCAAACCAAGTCCACGCCGAGCTCGGCTCCTCGGCGCCATGGCAACGGGCTTTACCTTTGCGTTCCGAGCGTTTCTTGCGCCTCCTCTTGAACCTGCGTCGGATCAGGCAGTAGTAGGAGCCCAGATTCTGCACGCCGTTGGTGAGCAGGTCCATGGCGCCGCGGCCGCCACTTACGCCGGCACCAGAAGGAAATGTAGAAATCGAAAGAAGAGCGCCGTACGGGCCGACGACCCGGAGCCCGAGACGAGCTCAGCTGCTGGGGATCTGCGAGCACATGGTCTACCTGTCCTTCACACTGCCGCTCCAATGACGCACACACACCTGCAGCGTCTCTTTGTTTCTACTTCAGTCCCTGCTGTGTATCCCAATTCTCTTTGCCTCCCTCCTCCTCCTCCTCCTCCTCCTCCGTTGACTCCATGTCTGCCCTATCAGTAGTCGGCGAGGGGAGGCGATGGAGTCGTGTGTGGAGAAAAAAGAAAAGAAAAAGAAGGAGGGGACTAGCAAAGGGGAGAGACGAGAGATGTGAATTAACACGGGAGGGAAGGAGGGCAGAATCGAACCCTCCGCCTGTCTAATTCCTTCTCAGAGTATCGGACGTCTCCAACAGGCAGGGAGTTCCTCCCCGATGACAACCGACGTGGCCGCCGCTCAACACGACTCCAACACGCTCCACATGTCCACCTGCTCGTGTAAACATGGAAATAAAGGTTTCCCCTGGCGGTGCTGACGTTCAGATTAATTGTGCCGCGCTCGCGCTGCCTCGGGTACCTCGGCGTCTCACAGAGAAACACTCTGCCCCCCTCTGGTGGTGATCTCTTGTCATTACAACGTGGTGCCAAAACCACATTTTCAAAGCGAGAGTGACAACAGAAATGAAAAGGAAGAATAACAACTCTTACCGTTGGCTCTGTTGTGACGTCTGCGGTCTCCAGGAAAAAGGGATGAACCTGATGGAAAGACAGAGGAGAGGTTTAAAGTGAGTAATCCGTTGAGTGACCGTCAGACCTGGATTACTGTGCAACAGATGTGCAACCGAGTTAGTGGCAGACAAGAGGTGCACACTCGGGGGTTTACAGGAGTATTCAGCCGGGTTCCCACAGCAGCTGCAGTCTGTACCGGCCATCAACCGGCTGAATTGTTCCCCAAAAAAATAAACGGTGGCGCCATTGTTGTGTTTTTTTCTTTTTCTTCTCATTAGTTGTTGATCTGCACTTCACACATTTCATTTATTTAAACTACACACATACACACACTTTGCATTTTGCACACTCTGTCTATATTTAATATTTAATTTTACACTGCAGTCATTAGTATTGTATTGTGTATGCATATATTTTGTATATATATATACATATATATTTTACTTTGTATATTTTGCACAGTCATTGTATTGTATTTGTTTGTGTGTGTGTATATATATATACATATGTTTCATTTTATAAACATATATATACTTCATTTTGTATTTTATATTTTACTTGTATACATCTATATCTTTCATCCCTGTTTTTTATATTTTATATTTTATTCTCGTGTGTTTAGTTTATTGGTGCTGCTACTGTGACGACAAATTTCCCCTTGGGGATTAATAAAGTATCTATCTATCTATCTATCTAGTTCATTGCAGTATACCGGTGCATGTACAGTGCCTCCACCCCACCGCACTGCACTCAGCCCTGATTGAGAAATGGGTCTTTCACAGAACGCTGACCTCAACCAGAGCAAGTAAACGCATCACAAAGATGTGTCGTCTGGAACACACGTCGGCTACAGGCCAATAACCGAAATACTGAATCCAGACATCAGTGTTTTCGTTCATTGACTCAGCTATCCCTGAACGACGGGCCCACGATGTGCTGATTTAAACAAATCCGATGTTTGACCATCCAACCAACGCAGCTCTCATATTCATATTTATGTCAGATTGATAGCACTGCCGTCTGTCTGGGCCGTGTTATGGCGACGCGATACGAATCATCAGACACAGGGGTCCCCAAACTTTTTCCTGTGAGGGCCACATAAGTTTTCCCTTCTCTGATGGGGGCCGGGGTCAGTGTGACGATCGCAGGGGCGCCTAAATGTAAACATTTATTGTTTTCCAGAAAGCCACATAACCAAATATTAATAACCCTTTAAATGTTTCTCTTACCTAACCTTTTCGCCATTATTACGTTTTATTTGACAGGGGCTAGTCGAGGATTTGCGTGCAGACTAAAAAAAAAATCATAATGCGCAATATGAACCACCGTCACAAATCAATAGAAGTGACCAGACGAATCCATCTGCTGCTTCTCTTTAGCCGATGCTTTGACAGGTGACGGTGTTTTTAAATGAATTCATTCATTAACTTACTCAGACTTAGTACATTCTCATCATGCTGGTGCATTGTGGCCTTATGTGGATATTATATATCATGATGTTTTCAAAAGTAAATCAGCAATATGAAAGATATCAGAGATTCATGAGACCCGTTTAACGTCCCACCACGACTCACGCCAAGACTTTAGTTACTCAAAGCAAAGAATTTAAACAAAGATACAAACATGTATGTTCCTTTTTGAATGTTATTGTATGCAAATGACATAAGCGACTGATACGTAAAAAAAAAAAAGGATAACATTTAGGATTTCTGAAGGTTTACACTGACTACAAATTAGCAGTGGAACAAAGATTACCGTCTGTACACACATTTGATAAATATTGCAAATTAAAAATTCAGATTTCTAAACAAATTCAAGAGGTGGCTTGTAATATAATTTTTAAAAAAGATGTCTCTGCGCCGACAGAACGCCAACTAAGCATGACGGGAGAAGACAAGAAGAGGCCTTAAAGATCCATCGCCTCTCTTGAGACACGATAGTGAGGGAATAAAAGACGAGCAGGAGGAGGAGGGAGACGAAACGGTGACATAAAAGTGAGGATGCGAGATAAAGAATGAGGCAATGAAGAGCGGGAGGTAAGGGAGCGAGGTAAGGTGAAAAAGAAATCCCCCGTATAAAACCGAAGAGATGTCTCGGCCCACGATGTATATCTAACCTCTGGGGTCATTTAAGGTCAACGCGGCTGTCTTCCTCCACGGAAAAAACAATGACGTTCTTAAAAAAAGCAAACATCGGGAAGGCTCGTCAGTAGAGAGAGAGAGAGAGCGAGCGAGAGAGAGACATACATAGAGAGACAGAGAGAGAAAGAGAGACAGACATAGAGAGAGAGAGAGACACAAAGAGAGACAGAGAGAGAGAGAGACACAAAGAGAGACAGACATAGAGAGAGAGACAGACAGAGAGAGACACAGAGAGAGAGAGACACAAAGAGAGAGAGAGAGAGAGACAGACACAGAGAGACACAAAGAGAGAGACAGAGACACAGAGAGAGAGAGAGACACACAAAGAGAGAGACAGAGAGAGAGAAAGAGAGACAGAGAGAGAGACACAAAGAGAGAGAGAGGGGAGGGCGTGTGGTTGCGGTGGTGCAGCCGATCCTCGGCGGTTGTCCCCTGGCTGGGTTTGCGAGGCGTTCACGCTCAACTCCCGGTGGCCTCTGCAGCGGTCAGACAGAGGGACGGGAGAGTGGACACAAACACCCAAGAGCTCCAAAAAACAGACTTATTGGGAACAGCTTCTTTAAAAAAAATGTTTTTTTAAAGCCGTTCATCTGAATTAAAGCGCTCGTCTCAGCTGATGAACGGGATGAAATCACGCGTCTCTTAAGCGCCTCGCTTTGAAGAGGTAACCACAGGAACGGGGAAGTGCAGTACATCCACACACCGGCAAGGGGAGGCCTTGAAGAAGAGAGGGCGAGGGGGGCGGGGGACACATGTCAAATACTTCATTAAACTGACATGTTGACATGCGTTTTTCTTCTTCTTTTTTTTAACAGCGAGTGCACGGGAGCCCTCGGCTACACCCGAACGTGCCCATTAGTATTTATGAGCGTCGCTCGTGAAACTCGGGGAGCGCTAAACCAAACGGCCCTCCGTCTAACGGGCGACTGAGCAGGAGAGCAGAGAGGCCGACCAACGAGCCGACGGAGAGATGACATCTGGAGGGGGACGATGTCAAAACTCTCATGTCAATTCAAAATACCACTCCAATGTTTGCTTGCTATTTCTTTGGTGTCATTTAAAGACGTAATATATATATATATATATGCTAGGGCTGTCAGCGTTAACGCGTTAATCTATGCGATTAATTTGGCCGCGTTAACGCACTAAAATATTTTAACGCAATTAACGCAACTTTTTTAAAATTATTTTTATTTTTTAATATACTTTATTAATCCACAAGGGGAAATTAGTTCTCTGCATTTAACCCATCCTTAGTTATTAAGGAGCAGTGGGCTGCAGTGATGCGCCCGGGAAGCAACTGGGGGTTCAGTGCCTTGCTCAAGGACACTTCGACTTGCTTCCGGTGTTCGTTGAAGTTTTTACACTCCTCTGAGTGTCAAACCGCGGCAGTACGGTTTGACACTGTTTCCGTTTTTAAAACAATTATTTCTCCGTGAAAATAAGGAGCATAAATCAGTTTAACTCGTGGATGAATCAGTCGGGTTTCCTCCTGCTCCTCCTTCCTCCCGTCTCCCCCTCTGAGACACAGAGGAACGGAGGGGCGACGTGTCGGGGGACGCGGCGCGGAAAGAACTCGTCACACGAAACCTTCACCGTGATTGGTCAATCCGTTTGTCTGTCAACATTTCGGGGAAAAAACAACCAATGAACACTCAGTAAATCACAAAGGACCTCCCACCTCACAGGTGAGGCTCATTAGCAGCCTGTCAGTCAGAGAACCAGAGAACAATGAGCCTCATTGAATAGAGCTGAGATTGTTCTGGAATGTTTGATGTATAACACGTGGGGGTGTGTCATATGCAAACGCCTTTAAAAGGTGAATTTTGTTGTTGTTGTAAAATGTATAAAATTCCCCCAGCCTCCAGAGGGTTAACGTGACATATGTGAATGTCAGTCAGTTACCAAGGCCACTGGTTCTGCTGTTCAGTGTTAAAGATGACAGGACCAATGGGGTCTCAATATACTTCTTTTTTACTAATCTGATGTTTCACTGAAGAAACAATTTATCATCCACGATATTAATTACCTCGCTGGCACTTTATAGGTAGGAGCCTCTTTGAAAACACAGCTCTGTGTGAAGTTTGGTCTTTAAAAAGAAGGAAACAACTTTAATCGCAATTTCAAAATGTGCGATTAATTAGTTAATTTTTTTTAATCGATTGACAGCCCTAATATATACACTTCATTCAATTCAATTCAATTCAGTTTATTTGTATAGCCCAATTTCACAAATTACAAATTTGTCTCGGAGTGCTTTACAATCTGTACACATAGACATCCCTGCCCCAAAACCTCACATCGGACCAGGAAAAACTCCCAAATAACCCTTCAGGGGAAAAAAGGAAGAAACCTGCAGGAGAGCAACAGAGGAGGATCCCTCTCCAGGATGGACAGGTGCAATAGATGTCATGTGTACAGAAGGACAGATTTAGAGTTAAAACACATTCAATGAATATGACAGAGTGTATGAATAGTTCATAGTAGGCATATTCCACGATGGAGACCTCCACGATCCATCAGGCAGATGGCGGTGGGGAGGAGGAGTGGGCGGAGTCTCAACAGTGGGCGGAGTCTCAACAGGACAGTGGCGTAGTCAGGAGCAGGAATTCCACGACCCAGACCTCGATGATCCATCAGGCAGATAGGATCTATGCCGTCTCATAGGGTCCGATGACCCCATGAGACGTGAAGTCAAAAGGACTCCGGGAGAAAGCAGAGTTAGTAACGTGTGATTGAGAGATGAAAATTCATCCTTAAGGAGAGAAAAAGAGGAGATAGGTACTCAGTGCATCCTAACGTCCCCGGCAGCTATAAGCCTATAGCAGCATATCAAGGGGCTGGACCAGGTGAACCTGATTCAGCCCTAACTATAAGCTCTGTCAAAGAGGAAAGTCTTAAGTCTACTCTTAAACGAGGTGACTGTGTCTGCCTCCCGGATTGAAATTGGAAGCTGGTTCCATAAAGAGGAGCTTGATAACTAAAGGCTCTGGCTCCCATTCTACTTTTAAGACTCTAGGAACTACAAGTAGTCCGCATTTAGTGAGCGTAGCTCTCTAGTGGGGCAATATGGTACTACAAGCTCCTTAAGATATGATGGTGCATCACCAATCAAGGCTTTGTAGGTTAAGAGAAGAATTTTAAAAGTGATTCTTGATTTTACTGGGAGCCAGTGCAGAGCAGCTAGTGCAGGAGTGATGTGATCTCTTTTCTTAGTTTTAGTGAGAACACGAGCTGCAGCATTCTGGATCAACTGGAGGGACCTAAGAGATTTATTAGAGCAGCCTGATAATAAGGAGTTGCAGTAATCCAGTCTCGAAGTAAGGAACGCGTGAACCAATTTTTCTGCATCTTTTTGAGACAAGATGTGCCTGATTTTTGAAATATTACGTAGATGAAAGAATGCAGTCCTTGAGATTTGCTTTACGTGGGAGTTAAAGGACAAGTCCCGATCAAAGATAACGCCAAGATTCTTTACAGTGGTGTTGGATGCCAGGGCAATGCCGTCTACAGAATCCACATCACCAGATAATTGATCTCTGAGGTGCTCAGGGCCGATTAAAATTACTTGGTTTTGTCAGAGTTTAACATCAAGAAGTTGCAGGTCATGCATGTGTTTATGTCTTTAAGACATGCTTGAATTTTACCGAGTTGGTTGCTCTCCTCTGGTTTTATCGATAAATATAGTTGAGTATCATCTGCATAACAATGAAAGTTTATGGAGTGTTTCCTGATAATATTGCCCAAAGGAAGCATGTATAAAGTAAATAAAATTGGTCCAAGCACAGAACCTTGTGGAACTCCGTGATTAACGTTGGTGGTTATCGAGGCGTCATCGTTTACAAATACAAACTGAGATCGATCTGATAAATAGGATTTAAACCAAATTAGTGCCGTGCCTGAAATGCCAATCGACTGCTCCAGTCTCTGTAACAGGATGTCATGGTCAATGGTGTCGAATGCAGCACTAAGGTCTAACAAGACCAGGACAGAGAGGAGTCCTTTATCTGCTGCCATTAAGAGGTCATTTGTAATTTTCACCAGTGCTGTCTCGGTGCTGTGGTGTTTTCTAAATCCTGATTGAATTTTCTCAAATAAACTATTATGATGTAGAAAGTCGCACAACTGATTTGCAACCACTTCCTCAAGGATCTTGGAGAGGAAGGGGAGGTTAGAGATCGGTCTGTAGTTAGCCAACACCTCTGGATCCAGAGTGGGCTTCTTCAGGAGAGGTTTAATAACAGCCACCTTGAAGGAGTGTGGTACGTGGCCTGTTAGCAGAGACACATTGATAATATCTAATAGAGAGCTGCCAATTAAAGGCAAAATGTCTTTAAGCAGCCTCGTCGGGATGGGGTCCAAGAGACAGGTAGACGTGTTCGAAGTAGAAACCGTTGAAGATAATTGGTCACGGTTGATGGGAGAAAAGCCCTCAAATTATACACCAGGGCATACAGCGGTTTCCAAGGCCATTCCACTTGAGGACAGATTGGCACTGGTTATGGGCAAGAGAATATTAATCTTGTCCCTAATAGTTAAAATCTTTTCATTAAAGAAGTTCATAAAGTCATTACCACTGAGGTTTATAGGAATGCTCGGCTCCACAGAGCTGTGACTCTCTGTCAGCCTGGCTACAGTGCTGAAGAGAAACCTGGGGTTGTTCTTATTTTTCTATTACTGATGAGTAATAGGCTGCTCTGGCATTACGGAGGGCCTTCTTATATGTTTTAAGACTATCTCGCCAAACTAAGCGGGATTCTTCGAGATTAGTTGAACGCCATATGCGTTCAAGCTTCGTGACGCTTGCTTCAGTTTGCGGGTCTGAGGGTTATACCAGGAGCAAACCTCCTCTTCCTCACTGTCTTCTTCTTCAGAGGGCTATCGAGTCCAGTGTCATTCTCAGAGAGCCTGTGGCACTGTCAACAAGATGATCAATCTGGGACGGACTAAAGTTAGACCAGGAGTCCTCTGTTATATTGAGACGTGGTATCGAATCAAATACAGAAGGAATCGCTTTAAATTTAGCTACAGCACTGTCAGTTAGACATCTGGTGTAGAAACTTTTGACTAACGGAGTACACTCCGGTAGTATAAATTCAAAAGTTATGAGGTTGTGGTCTGACAGAAGAGGATTCTGTGGGAAGATGTTCAAATGCTCAATGTCAACGCCATAAGTAAGAACAAGATCAAGCGTGTGGCCAAAGCTGTGAGTGGGTTTCTGCACTCTCTGACAGAAGCCAATCGAGTCCAACAAGGAGATGAATGCAGCACTAAGGCAATCATTATCAACATCCACATGGATATTAAAATCTCCAACAATAATAACTTTATCAGTTTTAAGAACCAAACTTGATATAAATTCTGAGAATTCAGATATAAACTCTGAATATGGACCTGGTGGCCGGTACAGAATCACAAATCGAATTGGCTGTAGTGTTTTCCAGGTTGGATGTGAAAGACTAAGAACAAGGCTTTCAAATGAGGTGTAGTGTAATTTTGGTTTCGGATTAATTAATAGGCTCGATTCAAAGATGGCTGCTACTCCACCTCCTCGACCGGTGCCTCGAGGAATGTGAGTATTAATATGACTTGGAGGAGTCGATTCATTCAGGCAGACATATTCTTCATGGCTCAGCCAGGTTTCAGTTAGGCAACATAAATCAATGTGATTATCTGATATTAAATCATTTAGTAACACAGCTTTAGATGACAGAGATCGAATATTTAGGAGACCACATTTAATAGTCCTGTTTTGTTGCACTGCTGAAATAATGGTGTTAACTTGTATAAGGTTATTGTGTACGACTCCTCTTCTGCTTACTTTTGATTTATTTAATTGAAGTGGCCGTGGGACAGACACAGTCTCTACTCTAAAGTCAAGGGTGGGTAACTGCTCGAATGGAAGAGCAGAGAAGGGTGTTAAACTACAGCTCTGCTCCCGGTTCCTGATCTGAACCCTGGGTTGTCATGGATTAAGTCCGGTGATCAACTTGGTCATATTCGCAGAAATGAGACGCTCCGTCCAACGTGGGATGGATGCCGTCTCTCCTCATCAGATCAGGCTTTCCCAGAAAGTCTTCCAGTTGTCTACGAGCCCACATTATTCGCTGGGCACCACCTCGACAGCCAGCGGTTGAAAGACGACATTCGGCTATACAATTCGTCTGTCTGCAAATTTGGGAGAGGGCCAGAGAAAATTACGGTGTCCGACAACGTCTTGGCATAAGCACACACCGATTCCACATTAATTTTAGTGACTTCCGACCGACGGGCTCGGGCGTCATTACCACCGGCGTGTATTACAATCTGACTGTATCTCCGCTTGTCCTTAGCCAGCAGCTTCAAACAAGACTCCACGTCGCCCGCTCTGGCCCCCGGGAGGCACACGACGGTGGTCCGCGGCTTCGCTATTTTCACGTTCCTGACTATAGAGCTCCCGATAACCAGGGTGTGCTCCTCAGCGGGTGTGTCGCTGAGCAGGGAAAACTGGTTCGAAACGTGAAGTGGTTGGTGCACAGCGGGCTTCTTTGTAGACTTACTACTCCTGCGAACAGTTACCCAACCACCCGGCTGCACGGTTACCGCCGGGGAACAGCTAACAGCTGACTGTAGCTCCGCCGGCTACGGGAGAGGGCGGGCTAACTAGCATAGCTGTCTGAGCTTCGATAGCGCGGAGCCGTGCATCTAACCCACTTAGACCTGCCTCCAACCTAGCAAATAAACTACACTTGTTGCATGTATCGTTATCATTAAGGGAGGCAGGGGGATAACTATACATGAGACACACTGAGCAAGAGGGAGCGGGAGGGAGAGAAGAAGAAGTCATGCTCGCTGCTGAGCTGGCAACCAGAGCTTACCGGACGAGTGAGATGATGCGTTCACCCATCATCTCTCATCTCTCCCACTCTCTCCTTTCACCTTCTAACTTCTAAACCCCGCCCCCACCAGGTGAGACCAATTGACACCTGTGTGCCCAATCAATCAATCAAGACAATATATATATAAATATATAGATCTTTGTGGCTTATTTTTATTCTTATTTCCCCCCAGGGCTACATATATATATATATATATATTAAAAAATATATATATATATATATAAATATTATTCCCCCTGGGAGTGTTTCCGCTGTGTGTCAAAGCAGTCGTCACTGTGGGGAAACACACTCATCTGGCAGGTATGAGCCTGCATATCAACGCCTTGTGAGGAAGACTTCGAGAGAGAGAGGATGGGGGGGGGGGGGGAGATTGTGTTGGAGAGATGAGCAGAGACAGGAGGGGAGAGCCTCTCGGAGCATTCGGGAGTCGAGGTTAAGTGCAGCGTGTGTGTGGTGCTCATATCAGTCTTTGAAGACTGGAGCGAGGTGGGGGGGGGGGGGGTGAAGAGACACAGGGGCTTCAGTCGACTTGACAACAGGGGCTGGACAAGGATGAAGTTAGAGAGGTTGACTGTGAAAGAGAGAGAGAGAGAGAGAGACAATCGGAGTGTGTGACTTCAGCCAAAAAAATGAGGCCAATGGCTCACTAACCATTACACACACACACACACACACACACACACACACACACACACACACACACACACACACACACACACACACACACACACACACACACACACACACACACACACACACACACACACACACACACACACACACACACACACACACACACACACACACACACACACACACACACACACACACACACACACACACACATCAAATGCTCCCCCCCTAGTGACCTAGTGTTTCTCATGCGTATACAGGGACACAATTAAATCCATAATGTAATGGATGCGATTGATTGATTGATAGTCTGTGTGTGTGCGTGTGTGTGTGTGGGGAGAAGCTGGATCACTCATGCCCTCTTCCTCCGGCAGTGGTTTTGTCCTGCCGACGCGTGTCCAGCAGAGGGCGCCACCGCTACACGATACACCCAAACGGTCTGCAGCGTACAAGGAGAGCACTTTTCTTTTCCCTTTTTTAAAATAAATCATATTCTCCTGCTTGCTCACATGTGTCACGCCGTTCTATCCTCTGAAGGGTGAACTCTGGGGGGGGGGGGACATACGTGTCTGCGTGCGGGGCCTTGTCGATTTTGTGTTGCCCAAAACCATTTCCGGTCGCTCTGTTAAACATGAAAAAAAATAAAAAAGAAGGATATGGATATGTCTCGGGGCTCAGCGCTCCAACACAACGGCCGGGGAGGGAGCGCGTCCGATTGGATGGCTGAGGCTCTGCCTGTCCATCTCGGGAAGTCTCCTGTTCGACAATCAAATGCAGAGTTAAAAACTAGGATTTCTTTAGTCGAGACAGGATAGGACGCGGGAACGGCTTCGGCGAAAAGGGAGATTGGATTTTTACCTTCGCATTGAAAATGCGGAAGGTTATGTTTTGATCGCCATGTATTTATTTATTTATGTATTTATTTATTTGTATGCGTGTTATTCGCATAAAAAAAAGTTTTTAACCGAATTGCATGAAATTTGGTGGGATGATTGGTTATTATCCGGAGATCATTTGATACGATTTTGGGATCGATCGGGTCAAAGGTCAAGGTCATGGATAGGTTAAAATCTTCTTTTTACCATTGCGCGGTCAATTTATATCCAATTGGCATGCAACTCATGCCAACATATTCATAATTCAATGCCCAATGTTGTGATATGCGAAGGTATTCGGTCTACCGAGTACCCATTCTAGTTTATTTATTGTTTCTGTAACGCGGGCCCGAGGAGAGAAGGCCAAAAAAAATAAGGAAACAAATACCTCAACCGGTCTCGTGGCCGGTAGTGGACATTGGCTTAGCACCGCATTCATTTTTTTGGGGGGGGGGTTTGAGAGGGCGAACAAGGGCGCGCGTGTGTGTGTGCAAATACACAGTGACACACAAACATACAAGAATTATCCGTAAACAAAGCGGACTGCCAACATTTGTGACTCCTCGCCGCTTCCAAAAATCTGCTGGTCCACGTTATTTCAGAAGCGCTCGCTTTCCCCTGCTGTCGCTCACCAGCTGCCGTCACCGTCTCCGAACAGAGGCCCGCTTATGTTCCAAATGAGAGGGCCCGTGAACAGGAGTGGCTTTATTCTTCCTTTGGGAGTTCCCGTTTGGTTCCCCGAGACGACCGCCAGCTCTCCGTGCCGGGTGTGGTCTCCCTCCTCCTCAACCGGCCTCCGGCTCTCTCCCCGTCTGGGACCCATCCACTCCACTGGCCTGTGTGGCTTTCTGGGTTTCTGGCTGGGTCGACTTCAGCACGAGGGGAACGACGGCCGGCTCCGGCAACACGCACACACCTGAAGGGCGCCGTCGACGAGCCGGAACTAAGGATGGGGTGGGATGAGGGCGGCGGACTGGAAGCCACTGCGTTCACTCCTAATGATCGGCTCTCGGAACCGTAAACCCACATGTCATTCCTCGCACGTCAAGTGTCAAGTGTACGTACCCCCCCCCCCCCTGCTCTCTTTTTGAGATGTGACAACCGAAGGTGAATACCGATCGCTCTAAAATTGGATCTTTTCTCGTCTCGGCGCGTCAACTCCGTCTCGGCCGCAAAAACCCGAGTTTTGACTACAGTCTCTGGGAAATCTCCACACGATTTGGATGTTGCCATGGCAAGACGCGCTTAAAAAAAAAACCCAAAATACGGAATAAAGAAGATTTGAAGTGAGCTTCACGCCCTGGATGCGGACGCCGGTGCTCTGGACGCGGCTTCGCGGGACGCGTCGCGTCCCTTCGGTAAAAGGTTTCAGTAAAATAAATGAGAGGAAAAAGAAGCGTTATTGAAATATTCACGTGAACACAGACGTGATGTTTTCTCTCTGAAGGATGCTCGAGAACGTTATGACAGGGATGTGACGATAAACACAGAATATCTGCATACCGAGCAAAAAAACAACACACACACACACAATCGTATTCTCCCGAGGGAATCTGACCGCCGGCTTCCCCTCCGGCCGAGCGCTCCTCTTCACCTCCAACACTCCTCCCTCTCCTTTTTACAACACGGGGCGTCAGCAGGTGACGAACGAGCCTCTCTTCTCAGCCGCGTCCGTCGGCCTGCCCTTGTTGACGGGCGCAACCTTTCATTTCCTGGCCGTGTTACGGAGAAGGGGAGGGGAAACATGAGGTCGCGGGACCCCGGTCCGCGGAAAAGAGGGGTGGGCGGAAAAAGAGGGGTGTTTAATTAACAAGGCAAGGACAGACAGACGGAGGTGGAGTGAGACGTGAAACTGACAGGAGTTTGAAAGAAATATTAAAGCTGCCAGAAAAAAGTCCATCTCACTGTCAGTACTGGGGCTGCTGAAGCTCTTGGATTGGCTACACGACAGTCAAAAGGTTTTTACTGCACTGCAATGTGACATTGAGGATAATGACTGCACACACACACACACACCAACACACACATGACTGCATATAAAAAGCACCTGAGAGTCCACAGCAGGGTGCAGGTGACATTGGAGTCCATAACGTTGGTGCTGCTCAGGAGCAGTGGGACCGTGTGACAGGCGAGGGCGAGGTAGACTTGGATAACCGCCGTCATGACCTTCAAATGCCTATTTATTCTAAGCCCCGCCCCCGCTGCTACTCAGAGCCGTGTGCACTCGCAAGAGATGTATTGGTTTTGTCGAAAAATCCCCAAAACGCAGCACGTGCCTTCGGTAGCTAGCGTAGCGTAGAAGTGCCGACGCGAGTCGACGCTGTGCCGGTTGATGCGAGTCCGTCAACGTGCTTTAGCTCCACCGGCTCTCAACCTACACGCTTTAGAAAAGGTACTCCTCCCACTTCATCGCCGACTGAACGCTCGTCTTTGAGCTCCGGCGCCGTGTTTTCAGAGTTCTTCCGGCTTGCCGACGCGGTTCCATTTCGTTCATTCGCCCTGACGTAACGTTCCCGTCGGCCGCAACTGTGAGGAAAAGAGGACGCGGCGCGTGAAACGACGGCCGGGCGGCTCCATGTGTTCGATTTCGATCGGCCCTTCTCCAAATATCGGGCTGCCGAGTTCAAACTGCGTTCGTCTGGGACTCGGCAACCCGTCGGCGTCCACGCGAGATGCCAACTTAAAAGTCGTCCCCCCCCCCCCAAAAAATGTCCACCCTCACCTGCTTTGATGGGACTGCATGAGCATCCCTGTGGGAAGGGTGCTCACGCAGGTCGACATCAGAGAGAGAGAGAGAGTGTGTGTGTGCGCACTCGCTCCTCTTTTGGCTGCATCCATCTGGGGAGTTGCCAAGGCCTCGGTAAAGTGGGCAGCTGGCCATCACAGCTGGACACACACACACACACACACACACACACACACACACACACACACACACACACACACACACACACACACACACACACACACACACACACACACACACACACACACACACACACACACACACACACACACACACACACACACACACACACACACACAGTAACATCTGCATTGCCACCGCCCAGTGGGGGGGGGACAGTGTGTGGCCCTGAGGGACCGGCTGGTGTGTTTGCGTACGCGGCCGTGCGGCCCCTCGCTGTCGCGTACAAACTCACGGAGCAGGAATGCGGAGTCCCAGCCAACGAGACGCGACTAAAACGGGAGAAATTAATCCAGACCGTAGAACTGCTCCGATCTTCGTCTTCTTCTTTTTTCTTTTTCTCGGCCCGGCCGTTGCACAATGGTGGCTCGGGTTTTCCCACGCGGCTCCTCTTTCAGCGCGGGCGCAGATCTGATTTCAACCAAGGTACTTTGAAAAGTAGGCCACGGCCTGTTGTGTTCACGTTCCTGAGTGTGTGTGTGTGTGTTGTGGGGGTCTTTATAGGCAAGGCGTGCTCCTCGAGGATCCAGCAGATGTGCGTACACACGCACGAAAAGAAAAAAAAGTGTTGCATTCAATTTACAAAACCAATAAATGACTTGAAGACATTTCATAGCCTCTTTCATTGGCTTGACTTTTGTAATGTGATGTATTTTAAGCTGTCAAATCAATTAAAAAGGGGGAGAGGTGCAGCCTTTCCAGGTGAGAGACGCTGCGGACCCAGCCGGTTATCGGCCGGGTGCCGGATAAAACCCGGAAAAAAATAACACCCCCCCCGCATCAAATCGTCTTTCATTACATTCGCAGCGTTCATCGGGTAATCTCTCTCAAATTGCCCCCGAGACATCTAAAGTCCAGCGCCCTGATGCTTACTGTGTGCGGTTACCCTCTTACCGGGCGCTGCTGTATCTCACCACCTGCTGGTCTTCCTGGAAACGACCTGTGTTCCGCGAGGAATGATTTCAGACTGAACATGTAAAAAAAGCCTTGAAACAAGGAGATCCTTGCAGAAGCCTCAGATGTGGCCTCCTAACCAACACAAACAACCTAAATATGTTAGTACCGTGCCTTCCTTTTATTGAACGATCCAAATTATTATATAAACTAAAAGAAGATTCCGGGAATCAGAGAAAACGCCACTTCAACATGCCACAGTTAAATCTCTCATCGTGTCTCTCAGAGGATCACATTTTTGTTGAAAAAATTAGGGCTGTCAGCGTTAACGCGTTAATCTATGCGATTAATTTGGCCGCGTTAACGCACTAAAATATTTTAACGCAATTAACGCAACTTTGTTTACTTCCGGTGTTCGTTGAAGTTTTTACACTCAAACCGAGTGTCAAACCGCGGCAGTACGGTTTAACACTGTTTCCGTTTTTAAAACAATTATTTCTCCGCGAAAATAAGGAGCAGAAATCAGTTAATCAGTTAATCAGATTAATCGCGATTAATGAATTTCAAAATGTGCGATTAATTAGTTAATTTTTTAAAATCGATTGACAGCCCAAGAAAAAATACAAGACCATTTTCTCTCCTCTCCTCTCCTCTCCTCTCCTCTCCTCTCCTCTCCTCTCCTCTCCTCTCCTCTCCTCCAAACACAGACACTCTGGTGAGAAAGGCAAGGCAGCGCCTCTACCACCTCAGGCAGCTGAGGAAATTTAAAGTTTCCCAGAGGATCCTTCAGTCCTTCTACTCTGGAGCTGTAGAGAGCGTCCTGACAGGAAGCATCACAGCCTGGTTTGGCAACTGCTCCGCTCAGGACAGGAAGGCTCTGCAGAGAGTAGTGCGTTCGGCTGAGCGCACTATTGGAACTACACTCCCCACCCTGCAGGACTTGTACACCAGGAGGTGCAGAACCAGAGCCGGCAGGATCATGAAGGATCCTCACCACCCCAACAACAGACTGTTTCAGCTGCTGCGGTCAGGCAGGCGCCTCCGTAGTCACGCTGCAAGAACAGAGAGACTGAGACGGAGTTTCTTTCCTCAGGCCATCAGGATTGTGAACTCCGACCTCACCAGGACCCCCACATAGACCCACACAACTGCCCCTCTTAGGCACACACACACACACACACACACACACACTTACTGTAAATATTGTGTTGATTTTTATTTGTAAATAGTGTGTACTTGTTGCCCTTGCACATTCCTGCTGAGCATTGCCACTTTCATTTCACTGCACACCCTGTGTGTGTATGTGACAAATAAAAACATCTTGAATCTTGAATCTTGAATCCTCTCCTCTCGCCATTGCACTGCAAAACCTCATTTGACAACTTTCACCAGGCGACGGCCCGGTTACGTAAAGGATGCTATTTTAGTTTGGTAACGCTGGTTGGTCGCCTTGCTGAGGTTTTGGGGTAACATAAATGATAATTCTGATATTTATTTAAAAATGTAAACCAACAGTGGCTCATTGGCCACAGTTATTCATTTACAGTTAAGGTACTTATTTGAGCATATGTTCTAAAATATAACTAAAAGAAAAGATCATTATTAGTATTGCAAGTATTATTATTAAGCCTTTGTTTAACCAGGTGAAATCACTGAAATCACTGAAATCTCTTTTCCAAAGGAGCGCTGGCAAAACAACCCTCTGCTGACCCGTTGATAATCTCTGATCCGAGCTGCAGCTGCAGTCTGAAGCGAAGGCCGCAGACGATTATGCAAGAAGTGGACGTCGTCATGGTGACGGCGCCCGCCCTTTGGTTTGGGGACTGACGTTCTGGAATGACCTCTTGGATCGCGGCCAGTCGCCCGTCACGTTCTTTTTTGGATAGCCGGGAAACGGAAGCGACCATGTTAGGGATGCAGTGGGGGGGGGGGGGGGCACCTGTCAATCACAAGAAGCACGCCCCAAAGCCTCTGGACTGGAGGACTCCCGATTCACACATGAAACAGACATGCTTAGAGTCTGAAGGGGATCGATGACGCCGTCTCCATCGGGTCGTTCAAGGTAAACCAGAGACGGAAATAGAGAAAGGAGGGGGAGGGGGGGGGGATTAACAGGAGACGAGCAGCAGAGAGTTTATGGCGGGGGGGGGGGGATGGTACTGCAGGAGTAAATGTAAAATTATTGTATAATTAGGCAAACACATTGGTATTCACGCTCCCGTCTGTTCCCTCTGAAAGGCGGGACTTCAAAGCAAAGAGGTAGAATTAGATCATTAGAGCGTCCAGCGACGTCGCGTTCAATGACCGTTCAGACAAAAGGAACACAGAGCCTTCAGATGTCATGCACACCAGAAAGTGACAACAACAACAACAACAACAACAACATACTGCAAAGCCCATTGGTTCCCGCAGTCGGGGGTGCTGTAAAAGCTTTAAAAAGGTGCCCTGTGGAGTTTACGTGTAAATATATAAACTTTATTCCTATAAGCATTGTGTTTACCCCTGAGAGCAAACAAACACCTTATTATTTCTATTAAAAGACGTGATACCTCAAGCAGGAATGTGTACATGGTCGCCCGCCCGCATGTGCGCCCTCTATAAAAAAAGATTGCCTCGTAACGCTACTGGTGAGGGAGAAAAAAGGAGAAAAGACAAAGAAAATCCAACAGGGTCCCTTTAAGCGTTTCCCAAACATGGGAACCATGTTTCTTTTTTGTTGTCCCCTGTTCCATCATAGTGGTCCAGGCGTGTCCCCTTAAATATCTGTGACATCACCTGGTGATGGACGAAACGTCAGGAAATGGATGCTATGGGAATATCACTTTTTGTTTGTAATAATTTAAACAAATAAATGCCTCTTTTCAAGCAGCATCGCACATGCGTTCTATGCAGGAAGCTGCAGCAAAGGTATGTGTGTGTTAGTGTGTGTAGATTGGGATAATGCTAAATACTGAAAATACTGACGGCAGACGTTCAGGCTCCACTGCTTTAAATAATAAACTAGAACGGGCACTCGGTAGAGCGCATACCTTCGCATATCACAAGATTGGGCATTGAATTATGAACATGTTGGCATTAGTTGCATGCCAATTGGATAAAAAATGATTGTGCTATGGTAAAAAGCAGATTTTGACCTTTTCATGACCTTGACTTTGACCTTTGACCCGATCGATCCCAAAATCTAATCAAATGGTCCCCGGATAATAACCAACCATCCCACAAAATTTCATGCGATTCGGTTTAATACTTTTTGAGTTATGCGAGTAACACGCATACAAATAAATAAATAAATACACGGCGATCAAAACATAACCTTCCGCATTTTCAATGCGAAGGTAATAAAATAAGGAAGAAACCGCCATAATCTTTCAATGGACCAAATACGCACTGAAAACCGACCCATCGCCACCATCATCATCACCATCATCATCATCACCACCATCATCTGTATTGGAGCCTGTTCAACACAGAACGTCAAATAAATGTTTGGAAACCTGCGGAGGGGGAAAAAAAGACCGACTCTCTCCCGAAACGGGCGAACTCCCGGGCTCCGCGCCCTCCGCTGTGCCGAGAGATGTTATCGATACTGAAATAGTTCAAGGCGTTTCCGTACGGTGGAACGATACCGCACGCTTTTACAGATATTGCGTTGTATATGACGGCGTGCAGATTCCACCAAACAAACAAACAAACAGGAAGTTGAGCCCAATTTACATGCAAGCCAGATTCACCAGATTGACAGAACAATCAGTTAAAGAAACTTCCTCCATCACCTCCGTTTAAGCCCATCATCACTTCACTTATGACAGTCTAATCAATTCCAAAGGGCCCTCTTCTGGTGTGTGTGTGTGAGTGTGTGGCGTCGGGGTATTGGTTTGGCACCGTGCGGCAGCAGATGTGAAGGGTAATTTGGAGCCCTGAGAGACCCCCTCTGATGTGTTACAAAGCATCATGGGTAACTGCGCTGTCATTGAACTTGAGTGGACTTCAATGACACGATGTTCCATTCCCTCCCGACACAGAGAGGCTCGTTTCTCTTTTAGCCGGCACGGAGCCTCCGTGTGTCGCTAGCAACGGTCGTGTGGTGTGTTTTATTTATTTATTTATTACCTTCGCATTGAAAATGCGGAAGGTTAAGTTTTGATCGCCGTGTATTTATTTATTTATTTGTATGCGTGTTCCTCGCATAACTCAAAAAGTATTAAACCGAATCGCATGAAATTTGGTGGGATGATTGGTTATTATCCGGGGACCATTTGATTCGATTTTGGGATCGATCGGGTCAAAGGTCAAGGTCATGAAAAGGTCAAAATCTTTTTTCAATTTTTATCCAATTGGAATGCAACTAATGCCAAAATGTTTGTGCATTTTGTTGTCCACTCACTTATCTTGCACTCGTTCATGACAAGTTCTGAATGAATACACACACACACACACTTTATAGTTTCAATCTGTCGTTTCAAATCGCTCATTTAGTAATTTACGGCCCCAATTAAATTAAAATAGACATTAAGGAAGTACGCTTTGGCTTCCTTGCGATTGGCAGGTCGTTCCCGTAGTATTTCCAGGTCTCCGTTGCATCCTACAGTGCGGTTTCCATATTCTCACGACGTTAAATGTCCCGTTATGGTCCCTATGACATGTCTTATTCAGCGGTCGGTTTAACGCTTTCACAGCGGCAGGAGGAAGTTAGAAGTCGTCCGCGGTGGAGGATTCCCTCCGTGGAAAAACTAAACAAAAGGGGGAAGGCGGTTTGCCCGCGGACATCTTCTAAGTGAGGGGTGTGTAAAGTCGTGTACGTATCACGACCGCGTTTACGTCAACGGTCAGCCGTCGGCACGTAACGCCATCCGACGGCTCTGAAGCGCACTAAAACGAGCCGGCAGGCGACCGTCATCTCCCCCATCATGCGACATTCAAGGAGGGGCTGTCTGGCATTCCATCACATCCATGTTCCGTACGTCGACCGCTAGTCGCAAACGGCTCGGCCCTCGGCGACACCGCGACGGAACGCAGGCGCACGCGGCCGGGATGGAATGTGAAGCGGACGAAACGGTCGGGCGTCTGCTGCAGAAAAGAAAAGAAAGAAAAGAAACTGCGTTTCCTCTGAAGGTCGGCCGGCCGATGACGCGGGAATCTGTCAAGCGGCGATAATTGGCGCGCCTGAGGACCGATCTGCAACGTCGATATGAGGGCTGGCTTCTGATGGAGCTGTAACGGCTGCGTGGAGCCCGACTCGTCTTCATCCTCTTGCTCACTGCAACCTGCCGGACTGCGGGGGGGGGGGGGGGGGGGGGGATATGCCCCAGAGTGCCATGTTAGAAGAAGTAAAAAATGATTTTTTTAAATGTCTCTCATTTATCTTTCGACGCTGCAACTGTGGAATGTCAACAAATAAACTACGGGAGGCACTTTCAATTAAGGATGTAACCGCAGCCGGCAAAGACAGCGGGGGAAAAACACAGAACAGTGCGTCTGCTGTGTTTCTGGCTCGTGTTTCGGCGACGCGGCGGTGACGACGAACCTTCACGCGCCAACGCCCCGTGCCCCCCCCCCCCTGTGGACGCGGCACAGAAACACATTGAGAAACCCACGACAGCCAGAGAGCCGGCTCCATGTTGTCGAGTCGGAGCGACTCGGCTGCATTTCTTATGTGAATTTGGAAAAATCTGAAAACAAATCGTGTTTATCCAGGGGCGACTTTGTTTTTTTCTTAAAGTTTACTTCACAGCTTTTTTTTACAAATGCTGTAAAGCATGTCGAGAAGCTGTGGAAAAAAGGAAACACACACACACACACACACATTCTGTTTCCCGTGACATTCCACGCGTATATTTGCTTTGTTTACAGCGTCGGCTCTCCACGTAAATAGAAGGCGGCCCACAACAAACCGCCTCCTGCCAACACGGAGCCGGCTGATAATGACTCATCGCTGCTAATTTGATGAGCTAATTTTATGAACATACCTTGCGGGCTGAAGAAAGACGCACCGCCATGGCAGAATGGGCAGACGGCACGGCAACACGGTCACGCCGTCAACGTGTGTGTGTGTGTGTGTGTGTGTACTGAAACCACGACGCCCGTATTCTCTTGGCATCCCAACCCCACTGATCATTGCAGAGAAGAACATAACATCGGCGTACACGAAGGCTTTCTTTCAAGTCAGCGGATTGTGGAAACAAAAGCCGTCGTGACCGCTGAGCTCCTCCTCCTTTACGCATTTATAACTGTGATGACAATAGGTTGCTGTTAAACTTGACAGACTGGCAACAGGCCTGTCCTGTCCGTGCGTCTCTGACCGCGCTGCCAGTCAACCAGCTGCAGCGGTTGGAAATGTGCGCATGCATACATGTGTGTGTGTGTGTGTGTGTGTGTGTGTGTGTGTAGCAGTGTCTCCGTTTGGTTTTAGCTCGTCCACTTATTTCAGTTCTTTTCACTCTTCAAATCACATATCAAAACCCACCTGTTCAAAACTGCTTTTAATGTGTGATTGTGTGTTCTCTCTACTTTCCTATTTGCTTTTATTGCAATTGTAGTTATTTTTATTGCATAGCTTTTAGGATATTTTAACTATGTGCTGTATAGCGTCTTTAAGTATTCTGAAAAGCGCTATAAAAATGTTATGTATTATTATTATTACAACGACCGTGTTAGAAATACGTGACAACAACCTCGGGCCATGATGCAGGCGTGTTAAAGGGGTGCACTGCTGCTGCTGCTGGGGGGGGGGGGGGACATAATCACAAATGATCTTCACTGAATGGATCCAATAAATTAAGCAAACAAGCACACACTCAGAACGCTGCCGATGAAACATGTTTTTTTAATGACTACAGAGAGATCTGTCAAACATTTAAAAAGCTATTTCTCACATTGACATTTGGCCATCTCAAGCATTACACGCCACCAAAAAAAAAGGGCATTTTTGTGTGCATAGAATATCCACCACAACAAATCAATTGCATCGGAAACGATGTCTGCCGACACAAGCGGTTCTGCGGTGAACGGGGTTCCAGCGTTGCATATGGAGAGCAATCTGCTGCGCCGTGGGGGCGGGGCTTCCCCTGTCAATCAAATGCAAGGAGGCCAAATATTATTATTTTTGAAAGATCTTTCCATTTTATTTTTATTTTAAAAGACTAAAACCACCGGCAAGACTATGTTGTTGTTTTTATTTTATTTTTACACGACTTTTTTTCATCATCATGTAATTGTCACAAGTTGCTTAAGCTAAGCTAATCATCGTCTGGAGCCGATTCTAATGCATTCATATTAAGAGCTTGACCATGAAGACATCGTATAAAACATGTCTTATAATAATAATTTGTTGGATAAAAAGACCATAAAGGCTCCTACACGAGGCTCGAGTTTTGTTATTAGTTTAAATTTCAGTGCGTATACATTTTCTTGCGTTCAACAATGTAAGCTAGCTTGAACGAACACGCCGTTTCTTATATATTCCCGGAGAAAGCAAAGCTCTGCTTTCAGTCAGTCAGACATTTTAACATTTACGTTTTTCAAATTCACAAGAGGCACCATTTTTACTCGCACAATTAAAATCAGGAGTATAAAGAATATATTCACCTCTGCAGTATTGGTGAAACAGAAGGTATTATCTTGTTACCTTCGCATTGAAAATGCGGAAGGTTATGTTTTGATCGCCGTGTATTTATTTATTTGTATGCGTGTTACTCGCATAACTCAAAAAGTATTAAACCGAATCGCATGAAATTTGGTGGGATGATTGGTTATTATCCGAGGACCATTTGATTAGATTTTGGGATAGATCGGGTCAAAGGTCAAGGTCATGAAAAGGTCAACATCTTCTTTTTACCATAGTGCGGTCAATTTTTATCCAATTGGCATGCAACTAATGCCAAAATGTTCATAATTTAATGCCCAATCTTGTGATATGCGAAGGTATGCGCTCTACCGAGTGCCCGTTCTAGTATCTCAAATGTTAAGCTACAATAAAAAACCACGCAGAACCACTTTGCTGTTGACGTATTTTTGGGGAGCTGGAGCGTAGATGAAAAAAATAATTACAAGGGCTGTGGGTTCAGAGCTGTGGACATACGGCGGGTTCAGCTGTAGCTCCGTCACTGAGCTGCTGCAGCATCGACTAGCGGCACGCTGTCGCCCGCTCGGCTCCCCTTAGTCACCGACTCAGACGTTTGCTTTGGGGAGGAAGGGGGTGCTTAGCTTTTTGAAAACCTGGAGGGCACACAAATAGCTCATGCATGCACACATGTCTGATACACACTCCATCTCTATTAATATTTGAAATCACGCAGCTCAATCTCTTATCCCCGCATCCCCGAGAGCAGCGACATACTATCCGTCTCGTTCGGATCAAGCGCTCCCTCAGTGAGGCGGGGGAGGGGCCGCTCAGTAATTCACTGAAAGTGGAAAAATCTCAGAATATGCCATCACCCGTGGCGGCAAAATCTCTCACGCCCCAGAATTTAGAGGACGTCATTTATATCCCAGCGGTTCGTGGGCAGGCGAAATTTTAGCCGTGCTGCCGTGTAACGCAAACCGCCAGGCCGGGGTCACACGGCCGACGGATAAGAAGACGCAAACAAGTCGCTCGCTCGTGTGAACGTAACCGCGGCAAAGCAGGTGAGCACCGAATGACAAGCGACAGCCGGCGAATGTTTAGATGACACTGGAGTGTGAGATCTGCACGCAGGCGGCGGCGAGCGTTCCCGAGGCGAGTCGCTCATCCACAAACTGCTGCAACGCGCCGAGGCCCGAGTCCATCGGACGGCCGACAACCACGCAGACGTCTGGGGAAACAGAGACGTGTTGAAGGACGAGCGCAGGGCGGCTCAGTCCAGTCAGGACGAGCAGCGCCGACAGGAAACCACACACACACACACCAGGAGGACGCAGCGTAAGAGATGTACACACACACAAGTTGTTAACACACACAATTTGTACACACACAAGTTGTACACACACACGAGTTGTACACACACAACGAGTTGTACACACACACACGAGTTGTACACACACACAAGTTGTACACACAAGTTGTACACACACAAACGAGTTGTACACACACACACAATTTGTACACACAAAAGTTGTACACACACACGCAAACACACACGTTGTACACACACACAAACGAGTTGTACACACACACGCAAACACACATTGTACACACACACAATTTGTACACACAAGTTGTACACACACAAGTTGTACACACACACAAGTTGTACACACACACGCAAACACACACATTGTACACACACAAGTTGTACACACACGTTGTACACACACACACACACACACACACAGTCTCCCCATATGCAGAGTGCTAATTATAACTTAGTTGCCCATTAATCAGCGACTGCTGTAATGATACTAATTCCCGTGTGTAATCTGATGGAGGTGAGATCACAGCCTCTCTCTCTGCTCGGCGCTGAGCGGCGGTAAAGACAATCGGTGTGGACCAAAACTATCTAATTCGACTCGGCACGGCGGCTGATTAGCTGGAAGGAGGAAGAAGCGAGTGTGTGAGAGCAGTTATCTCTGTTGTCTGCATTGAGGCGGCCGGACTGCCTTTATTACATCTACCAAACAGGGTTGTTTTTTTGAGGAAGTGACAGCAAACCTACGAGGAATGGCGACTTGCAGTAACAGAGACTAGATCTATGATGTCATCGACCAATGTTTGACGACTTGCAGTAACATAGAGACTAGAACTATGATGTCATCTACCAATGTGTGACGACTTGCAGTAACAGAGACTAAAACTATGACGTCATCTACCAATGTGTGACGACTTGCAGTAACACAGAGACTAGAACTATGACGTCATCTACCAATGTGTGACGACTTGCAGTAACAGACTAAAACTATGATGTCATCTACCAATGTTTGACGACTTGCAGTAACACAGACTAGATCTATGACGTCATCTACCAATGTGTGACGACTTGCAGTAACAGAGACTAGAACTATGACGTCATCTTCCAATGTTTGACGACTTGCAGTAACATAGAGACTAGAACTATGATGTCATCTACCAATGTGTGACGACTTGCAGTAACATAGAGACTAGAACTATGATGTCATCTACCAATGTTTGACGACTTGCAGTAACAAAGACTAGAACTATGACGTCATCGACCAATGTTTGACGACTTGCAGTAACATAGAGACTAGAACTATGATGTCATCGACCAATGTTTGACGACTTGCAGTAACATAGAGACTAGAACTATGATGTCATCTACCAATGTTTGACGACTTGCAGTAACACAGAGACTAGAACTATGACGTCATCGACCAATGTTTGACGACTTGCAGTAACATAGAGACTAGAACTATGACGTCATCGACCAATGTTTGACGACTTGCAGTAACACAGAGACTAGAACTATGACGTCATCGACCAATGTTTGACGACTTGCAGTAACAAAGACTAGAACTATGACGTCATCTTCCAATGTTTGACGACTTGCAGTAACACAGACTAGATCTATGACGTCATCTACCAATGTTTGACGACTTGCAGTAACAGAGACTAGAACTATGACGTCATCTTCCAATGTTTGACGACTTGCAGTAACACAGACTAGATCTATGACGTCATCTACCAATGTGTGACGACTTGCAGTAACAGAGACTAGAACTATGACGTCATCTTCCAATGTTTGACGACTTGCAGTAACACAGAGACTAGAACTATGACGTCATCGACCAATGTTTGACGACTTGCAGTAACACAGAGACTAGAACTATGATGTCATCTACCAATGTGTGACGACTTGCAGTAACAGAGACTAGAACTATGACGTCATCTTCCAATGTTTGACGACTTGCAGTAACACAGAGACTAGAACTATGACGTCATCTACCAATGTTTGATGACTTGCAGTAACAGAGACTAGAACTATGATGTCATCTACCAATGTTTGACGACTTGCAGTAACACAGAGACTAGAGCTATGATGTCATCTACCAATGTTTGACGACTTGCAGTAACACAGAGACTAGAACTATGATGTCATCTACCAATGTTTGACGACTTGCAGTAACAGAGACTAGATCTATGATGTCATCTACCAATGTTTGACGACTTGCAGTAACAGAGACTAGATCTATGACGTCGTCTACCAATGTTTGGCTCGGCTTCGTATATTTAGGTGTTCACCAGGTGACTTTTCATTTGTTTCCGGAGGTTCTGATTGCAGCATATCACGGTCTGGTTTTATTCTTACCTTTGCTGCTTGTTTACCTGGAGTCACCCAAAAACTATAACTACCGGTATTATACTATAACTACACATTGCTAATAATGCAAGGGTGGTGTAAAAGAAAAAAAACAAAGAGTTCCTGACCTTAGTTTTTATTTTGTATTTTTTGTATTTCCTTTATTATTTAAATTCTTAAATGTTATATGCGCTGCTATATTATTGCATTCGAGTGTATCGTGTATATTGTAAACACGCTCGCTGCTGCTACAAAGATATTTCACCCTCGGGATGAATAAAGTACATCTAACCATTTTTTCTGGCCTAAATCCAGTTTAGAGCCTTCACTATATCCCATCATGCACTTGCCTATTTGTCAATGGGGTCTCTCCAGAAACACGTCGTCCTCTCCCAGATGTACCGCGGTGGTACAGAGTGATGCTTCTTCTACCGCATGAACTACTGCTGGCACACCGGCTTGCTGACGGCACAAAAAACCTGAACCTAAAACGGTCTTTTTAACTGGCGAAAGCGGCGGCTAACGGGAAGGAACAACCACAGTGTCGCGGTAGCCCCTTAACCCTCCTGTTACCTTCGGGTCAATTTGACCCCATTCAATGTTTAACCCTCCTGTTACCTTTACATTTACTGACATATTTTACCCGTGGGGTCAATTTGACCCCAGCAATTAAAACCTCCAGAAAATTATTAGAATTAATATTGTTTTCCAAGTTTAAGTGTGAGGTACTTCATGTTTGTTTGTTGACTACCTAAATAGCCCTTTAAAGATATAAAAAAGTTGATATTTCTTATATGTTTGACACAGTGAAAAACAGCCTGGGGTCAAATTGACCCCAAAGAACACCGACATTAAACATTGAATGGGGTCAAATTGACCCGAAAGGTAACAGGAGGGTTAAACCCTCTCAAATCCGGTAAATCGACTGTGGTAAGCTCGTTAGCATGGCTAACGGTTTGCTCACAATGAACCAAAATAAATCAAAATATTTAATGAAATTGTTGCACTTTAGCTGTGCAAGTTCTTTTACTGCAGCTGTGGTTTTGAAACAAAACTCCACGAGCCTCCAAACTCACGATACAACCAGCGCTGCCTTCACGTTCCAAAAATAATATTGGCTGCTTAAATATAGGCATTGGTGGCTAGGAATTCCAATACGAGACCGGTCACATGCGAAGAGACGCCACAGACGTGTAATCATATTCATGCTGTGTACACAACGTGTCAGCGGCAAATAATGGGGTCATCATTTATCCTCAAAGTACGCGGGAACCTCGTTCCAGCTGAGACACGTAAACACCGCTATTGGAGCGGCGTGTATGGCGTTCCATCACTGATCCAGATGCACCGCGCCGCTGTCTGGAGTCTCCGCCCAGTAAAACAGATGTCGCGGGGACAGTAAGCAGACGCGCTCTCCCGGGTCGAACCCTCGCTATCAGCAACAGCAGCCTCCGTCGCGGCTTCGCCCGAGTTTTCCACATCGTTTCCACATCTGGTCTCTCGCTTCCAGCTCCAGGTTCCAATAACAAACGTGGGCTTTGATACCGGAGTCCAATCCGCGTCCTGTCCGGGAAGCCGGCACACATGCATGGGCGCACTTTTTTCGTACCGCGGCGAGCGAGGGTTAATACGGTTTATTTTTAACTGAGAAGAGACGGTGAGAAACCGATCGACAGAGTGTGGGTGCCAAGTGTGAATGAACACAGGTACTCTCCAGATGGGTTCTTCACAGAGAAATACGTGCTACTCAGTGCAGTGACCGTGTTTTTGAAGCGCTCACGAGGAACATATGGTGGCGGAGCATCGGCAGCAGAGAGAAGCCAAAGTACAGTAACATAATTAGATTCAAACATAACACGATCTCTATTTTAGGATATTCTAGGGGGCTGATGTTGATTAAAATTAGACGACATGACTGAAATCAAGCAGAGATATCGTCAGCGGCTTTTCAAAAGCAACATTTAAGGAGATTCATGAGAGTATGCAGGAAAAAAAGAGCGTTTTTTGTCTGAGGCGGGGCCAGGAGCGTCCGACCTTGAAAACCCCCGGCGTGGGACATCGATTGCAGGGCGCCGTCAATTGGAAAGTAGTAAATTGTTATAAATATTTTTAGGGAGCAGGAACACATTAAATGCGTCAGTAATATAAGCCTCAGCCTTTTCAATAATACTGCACTAATGTAGGTCAGTCCGGCAGGTTTGGTATCACAATTTCAGCAGAAATTCCACATTATTGTCAAGAGGGGTGAGCCTGGGCATTAAAATATATAAGCTGAGGATTTCACTGGTGCAGAATTTCTAAAACGTTCAAAGCGTGAGAGTGAACATTCCAGAGAAGCCCCTGGTTGCTGCCGATAGAGCGGAAAACCCTGGTCACAGGTTCATCCTGTGTGTCCCTCCACACACAGGAAAGAGTGCAGTGTGTGTGTGTGTGTGTGTGTGTGTGTGTGTGTCGCGGGAAGGGAGAAAGTAGAGATAAACTCTAATCTTGTCCAGGAACATACAGTAGCAGACCTTCTGTGCTCTTTTTTTTTTTTTGTGACCACCACACACAACCCTGAATTATTAGTCCTGGCTGTGGGACCAAACGTCACCCTTTCCAGAAGTTCCCATTTCATTGGTGCACTGTTTAGATGCACACACACACACAACAAAATAACACAGATGAAATATTGCTGGCCTAGTTCCTGCCGGTATTAAGATTAAATCATCCGAGGCGGCCAGGCGGCCGACCTTGTAAGCAGCAACACGGAGAAGAAAGAAAAGAAAAAAACAGACAAAAAAATATGCTGTTGTTATTGCGTTGCTCTCATCATGATCACGACCCGACACCGTATCATCTAAAGTATCATCAGCGCCACACCGAGAAAGAAGTGCACGGCTCGTCCAGAGGATTGTTCAAAAGCACCATAGCAACCGGAGAGGGTTGGAGCGCCTCTAGGGTTTCTTGTCCAGACGATGAATAAATGCACTTTTGACAAATCCTCTCAAATGGAAGATGTGCGGAATTTTTTTTACATTTTTTTTTTTTTAATCGGCCTCGTCTTAATATTTATATATATATTTTTTTTAAAGTGCCACAAGTTCGTCCAATGGGCCGTCTCGCTCGACCGCCACAGGAGCGGCGTTGGCCAACACAGCGCTGACCGCTCAGCGGGATAACTGAAGGGTGGGCGGCCGCAGGAGGCCACGCGTTGCTTTGCCAAACCAAAGCACGCGGACAAACGGCGGCGCACACGGAGAACACGACTCCGGCTCAAAGCGCTGCAACGCCACGAAGGGAAAGCAACAGCGCGCGCTGGTGTAAACAAAAAACGTCTCGCATTGCCAAAAGAAATATGTGCCGCGGTACGATAATGAGCCAACGGCGGTCGTGCCGTCTGCGGTTCGACGAGGCTGCTGCCCTGGAGGCGTGGAAGAGCCGGCGACATTGTTCTGGGTTCTTTCCATACTTTTTCTCCACCTATTATTCTGGGAGACGGTGGGAGAAATAAATAAAATCCTAACAAACACAGCGTGGTGCCGCCACCGGGCACAACCCCCTACGAGAATCATCTCAAGACGGCCCTCCTTCTCTACCTGACAGTTAGTAGCCGCCGCCCCCCCCGGCGCCCAGCAGGAAAACGGAGACTATTTAAGAGGAGCGTGAGAAGGGCGATAAATGTCTCCTTGTGTTAATAACACCACAGGTGTCTCAGCCGCTCCTGGCTCTGTCATCAACAACAACTGCTGTGTGTGTGTTGGGGGGGGGGGGGAGGCGGTTACGGTACGAAGGGGATTTATTATGGTACTTCCATTACGGGGAAGCACACGTGAGTGCTAAAATAAATACAGGATGGCCAAACCTGATGAGTCATCGCGGCATGAAAGGGACACGCATACATGCTGCATGCGCCGCACGGACATGTCTCCGTGCCCCGTGATGAATCATCCGTACACAACGGAGCGCGGGTTTAGAGATGCGATCGAACGGGGGGGGGGGGAAGTGGAGGAGACGGGCGGCGGGGAGGCAACAAAAGGAGTCCAGGATCCCCTGATATTTGAGCCGATCTAAAAATAGCCACACCGGAGCGCCGTTATGAATTGTGCTCGGCGGAGTCTTCAGACGAACGCAGGAAGACACAAAAGGAGGAGCTCGACTCGGCGAACACGAGCGCGGCGGCATCGGGCAGGCGTGTCGGCTAACACCGTTGTTTCTGAGCGCCGCCCGGTTACGGAACATGAGCCCTCTTCACGCCGCGGTGCTCCTCGGGCACGACGTCACATTTCTCCGTGAGACGTGAGCCGCAACAACGGCCGCGTTGCCATTCGCAGATTGTTTGTGGGAGTAAACGAGATAGAGACCTGCTCTAGTGCACAAACACCTTTTCACGCTGGCTAGCTTTGCCGAAAAAGAAAAAAAAAGAAGCTGGCTAGATGAATGTGGTATGGAAATGCTAAATTAATTCCGACATACAACGCTATCGACGTATTCTCGCGTGCATATTCATAACGCCGTGGTCTCGGGACAGCACGGATACTAAATTCCTGAAGACCTCTCAACGTTGTTTCGTTCCCGGTTGGAAAAATCTTCTTCTTCTCCGTTTCGGGGCGGATTACAGTCGAGCTTGAATACCACTTTTGACAACAACAAAAAAGTGTAAACTGTTGCGTGCCGAATTCATAAAAAGTCGCCGTGTCTGAACTCACCGCTCCACGGAGTCGTCGCGGGGGAAGCTCTTTTATTCGCCAATCAGCTGCAATCCAAAGACTCCACACTGCAAGAACAGAAGAAGAAGAAGAGCATTAATGTGTGTGTGAAGTGTCTCGAAATATTAACTCGTTCATTCAGTATAGGGTCTATAGATAAAGTCAACAATAACATAAAAGACTTTTTGCTAAATATAAAAGAAAACTGACTCTTGGGTTTTATTTCTTCAAGTATACCAACTATGTCCACAGTAAATAAACAAAGTAAACCTCATGAATGACAAATACATTTTGGTTTTAGAGCCTTTAAAAAGAGAATGTGTCAACAAAGAGCCAAATATCTTCGTTTCTGAAAGACAACATTCTTTAAATATATATATATTAAATACACAATGCGAGTTCAGTGGCCTTCTGGTGTTGGCGAACTTCTTTCCAAGCTGAGAAAGATGCCTGCAGACATTATTGTCCTAATTGGCCCTGTGAGCACATGTATCGGTCGATTTATCCCTCAGCGGCATTAATTGGCCCAATTATTCAGCTGTTGCGTTCTATAACTACGACGTACCCACTCAATACAGACGCTGTGCTTCCAACTGTCGTGAAATATGGCTTTTTGATATTTTTTATAAAAAGGCTTTTCTTGTCGCGCGCAGGGCTCACGTCTGTCCGTATGATTGCGTGAAAAGGAGCCGACACATGGCTTTTTGAGCAGATGCTGCACATTCAGCCCAAAGAAACAAGGCCAAGAATCTCTGCAGGCGGTCGGTGGAACGTCACGGATCACCACTACATGAGAAGAAGAAGAAACGGCAGGCCCTCCTGACCCTGCCCCAGGCAGCTCGCCACAAAGCCAGCACCAAAACCTGATCCGATGTGAGGTTCTGGGACAGGGATGTCCTACGTGTACAGATTGTAAAGCCCTTTGAGGCAAATTTGTAATTTCTGATATTGGTTTTCAATTCAATTCCGTTTATTTTGTATATCCCGAGGTAGAAAAACGTCCAAAACCGCCACAGAGGTACGTGTTGTCCAATCACATTAAGGATTCCACTGTTGCTGGCACAAGGGAGGAATAAAATGAATTATATATTAGAAAGATTTTTTTTAAACAAGGCGACACTGGCAAGTGGAGGATCACTTCCTGGTATTCAGTTAAAGATATTATAAAATAATTTAAGAAAATTAGCTTTGCGAACCTACTCAAACAACTCAAAGCAGAGCAGGTCTTTTACCTCTAAAGAGGCTGTTGCAGACCATATGGTATCCCCACGGCCATATGGGCCACTTGGTTGTTCATAAAAAGACACTCTGCATCCTCCAATGTCCTGTGGATATGAGTGTGTGTTTGTGTGTGTTTCCATCATCTGTATTCAAGACCTCCACCAAGGTGCTCTTCACCATTCTGAGCTGCCACAAGGATCTTTTTTTTGATCGGGAGTCACCTTCCTAAAAGTTTGCGGAAATTTGCATATCACGCCATGGGGCATGTCACGACGCACACACACGGCTTCCGAGGGGAAAACCAAATTCAGAATAAGCGCAATATTTCAAACATTATTTTTGTTTTATCTGTGTCGGGATGATTGAAAACAGTTGATGGCGTTTTGGTCCATTTTCAACCACGAAATTCAGAATTGTAACAAAAACGTTGTAAGAAATGTCTTCATTAAAACCGGCATTGTTTCATCACAGGACAGTCACGTCATTTAGTTTCCCGTTTAACACGTTTCAGGGTGCAGTTACTCATTAATACATCATCAATAAATCTAAAATATATAAGATGTATCTCATATATATTATTTTACTTGCAATTTTGTATGCATTTTATTCTGGACCTTGAGTCTGAAATAAAACTTTGATTGTCTGGCCCACATGGCCCAGCTTTGATACACTGTAGATGACACTGACGTATTACACGGACGGCCTTGGAAGGATTCTGTGATGAATATGAGGAATGTCCTTCGCAGCGTTATCTTTGCTAACCCTGCACAGCATGTACCAGCTTTGAAAAGTATTTTGTGTCAGAAGTTTCCATTTACATGACATGATGAGAGCTAAATGTTGTGCAGACAAAAGAATAACAAGAGGTGGAGATGCACTAATCAGATTCTCAGTATTGGTAATAAATTCGATGCTGGCCACTGGAATCGATATTGAAAAACTATCCGTCAATGAGCTATAAGCTACATTGAGGGTTGACTTCGAGTATATTTAGTATTTAACACTGACATTGGCACTGTTGTAGTAATAGACTAATCGGTCTAGACTTGGAATAAACCACATTTTGATGTTGCGTTTCGGATTTCATACCATCAGGATTACCGTTAAGAAAGTCACTAAATTAATTGAGCACCATGGGACTTATTCGTTGCAGTCGTTACTGCGATTGCTCATAACAACCACCACACATTAAATCCACCTTTCCACCACGTGCCTTATGATTATTTTATCAAAACGCTTCCCATGGTACACAGATAGAGTAATAAAAGAGTTGAGTGAAGATGACTCCTCATTTTATTGTATTGTAAGTGTGTCATGTAGTGTGGGACAAACAACGGTCTTGGTCAGGCCTTGGTCTCAACTCCTCAAAGTCTTTCTTTTAGTCTTGATAAGCCCTGGTCTAGGTCTGGACTTGGTCTCAACTTCGCAAAGTCTTGCTCTTCGTCTCGATAAGCCCTGCTCTAGGTTAGGACTTGGTCTCAACTTCGCAAAGTCTTGGTCTCGATAAGCCCTGGTCTAGGTCAGGACTTGGTCTCATCCCTTCAAAGTCTTGCTCTTGATACAGCCTGGTTCAGATCAGGACTTGGTCTCAACTCTTCAAAGTCTTGCTCTTGGTCTCGATACACCCTGGTCGAGGTCAGGACTTGGTCTCAACTCTTCAAAGTCTTGCTCTTGGTCTTGATACACCCTGGTCGAGGTCAGGACTTGGCCTCAACTCTTCAAAGTCTTGCTCTCGATACACCCTCGACTGGTCAGGTCTGGATCGTCCCCAACAGAAAGTTTTCAACTCTGGAGCGTCTGGTTATTGTATGTACAAGAGACTTGGTATTTTTTTGTGAACACAGTGTTACATAAGCAGGCAGCTGCACGTTGCTATGACTCACCTAGTGTTCTCTCACACACTCGTGCCCTGAGAGACTTGGCCGCACGAGTCCTCTGTTGCATTACTCACAAGGCACGAGTCAGATAGTAAGCAATCAAGTTGAGAATATTCGCCAACTGCAATCTGGTCCGGGGGATTCTGCCGCGCCTCCACCACTAACCATCGAGAGCAGAAGGAGTACCAAAAAAAAAGAAGGAAAAAAAAGGAGGCCAGTGGTGACAGCAGAGGTTGCCCGACGCTAAACTATGAGGACGTCTGTGGAGAAACAAGCCCCTTAACAAGGTGAGACCTCATTACAACGGTGCGTCAGGACGCACTGCTTTGCTGAAATGGAGGGGAGGGACCTGTGTCCCGGGGATGACCCTTTGGTCCCCCTTCATCAGTAGCGAGGAATCTGCATGACGTGCCCCCCCCCAACAGTCAGTTTTACACTGCGTCGCTCAGTCTGTTACTAAACCCTCAGCGGCGTCAGACCTCGTTGCACACAGCTCCTGATTTAGTGTGCAGTGTGCGTTTCCCTTCGTCACTTTGCAGACGCTGTGCTTCCACACGAGCAGCCGAACACGGTGGCAGATGTCAATCACGGGGCATTAAAAACAACCTGACTAATGCTAATGAATGTATGTGGAACTAAATCACTCTGAAATGAGCTTTGACGTAATATTACATGGAATTCACTATGTTGTCACATTTGCGAAAGCTGAAGAAAAAACAGGGTTCCCCCTCTGCCCCCTTTTTAAAAAACAGGTGCACTTAACCCCCCGGGGGAAAAGTACACTTGCATATCCTGCCGTAACATCTCCGAGAGGCGGCAACCCCAAACGGCGCTCAACCATCGGTGTTCCCCCGCTCGGTTGTGGGGAGACGCTGTCGGGACCAATTAGAAAACAAAACTGCACCAGTGGTTGATCGATGGGTTCATTCTACACTCCGGCATCATCTGCTATCTCACTTCAGACTTTTCTTCAGGCCTTTCTCGGCTCGTTTCCTAGAAATAAAACAAAGACGACGTCTTACCGAGACCGGATTTCTGCAAATATATTTACGGAAAAGTTTACGGGCCAAACTGCTATAAAAAAAAAAAAAATTCTAAAATGCAGCACATGTTATACTGCTCTCTCAACATGACATCTTTTTTTGATGGCGCGATTCAGTGACGGTAGACTTGCAGCACCTCTGCAGTACCCGAAGGACGATCTCATACATATGTATGAACGTTAAAACGCAGATGCGTGAAAATCAAGCTCATTACATTGAATGTGCCATTAAGTCAAAATAAAAGCGTGAAAACAGAGCCGTGCTCCAAGGGAAGGCCCAGATGTCCACAGCCAGAAACCCTTTTAAAAAAACTAACCTTGTATGCAGGGATTACATGTCTGGTTGGATTTATTTCTGATCCCTTTTTTTGTTTGTTTATGGTGATCTTGTTGCACGCCAGCGAAAAAAAAAAGAAAAAAGAAAGAAACGCCCCGGCGACCTTCTGGAAGAACACGGGATCTTGTTCCTAACAGACGGTGTCCGTGAGTCGGCGGAACAAAAAGCAGCCTTCAATTACAATGAATGATGGATGACGGCGCTAATTAGCGAGTGTGAACTTTCAGTGACACCGAGAGTTCCTGGTTCAGATGCATTTTATTAGAATGGTGATATCTACTGTTCGGCATTCAAATCTCCTTGGAAGTTGCAGCTGAATTTAACCTTTATTTTCGGTAAAAATCCGTCACCTCTTAAAACTGAAGTTGAAGATGATCATGAGAGTCACACACCGACTCATCTTCGCCTCCTCAAAATGCTGCAGAAACAGGAGTCTTTTGGGGAATTAACATTTACTCAGTCCAATGGAGCTGCTCAGCGGCCGACACCGGAGCGCTACGAATGCAAGCGGCGGCGTGAGTGGGCGGTGCCGAGAGTGTAGCGGGGTTATTTTGGAGAGAAACCTGGCAGAATGAGCCCGTTTGAATGAACACGAGTTTGAAATGTTTCAAGCGAGAGACGCAAGTCATAAATGACATGAACAACAAAGCACTAAGCCGAGTCGTGAACCATCCCCAGACGAGAGGAAGGATTCACCTCCAAAGCACGATTCCCCCCCCCCCCTTTTTGGTTTTCTGGAGCCAATGAAGTCAGCGCGGCTTTAGCTCAGTGGGGTAAGAGGGCCGTCCTTCAACCGCAAGGTCGTGGGTTCGATCCCCGCTCTCCCCATTAGCTGCAAGTCGAAGTGTCCTTGAGCAAGGCACTGAACCCCCAGTTGCTTCCCGGGCGCTTCACCGCAGCCCACTGCTCCTTAATAACTAAGGATGGGTTAAATGCAGAGAACTAATTTCCCCTTGGGGATTAATAAAAGTGTATATTTATTTTATTATTATTATTATTTTTTTCTCTCTGCTTTCCGACTGTCTACCCCACTTCTTCTTTTTTTTCACCCTGCATCTGCTTTTCTCGCCGGCTCCAAAAAAGAACAACGTTTGACTCATCCGACACCTCTGTTGACAGCTCGGTGCATCTTGACAGTGCACAAGGCAGCAAAAGACAGCCGAGCACCCCCCCCCCCCCTCCAAGGAGCTACAGAAGGCTTCAGTTTCAGCTGATGCGTGACTTAGTATATATCGTGAAAGCCTTGCCGTTGCACAACAAGGGCCCGCGCTGCAACACGAGCCAAACCACCAACATTGTACGGGTCCGATCTTGGCCGGAGCCAAACGCAGACACGGGGACGGCAAGCCTGGGTGAAAGTGACGGGTTTGATTTATTTACTAATAATGAGATGGTAGGAGAAGAGGTGAAGTGGCGTTAGCGGCGCAGGCACGGGAATCCACTGGAAATGATGAAATAATCTGTCAACTGGAGGAAGCCGGGGTATTTTACCGGGAAGGATCTGGTGGTGTTGGAGATGAGGCCAGGTGCCGGAAGCCACGCCCACACAACCGACAATTTTTGTCAAATAAGATATCGAATAAAGTTGGGCTTTTTTTATGCATATATGGCATTGGAACTGAATCATACTGCACAAGGACTTGTAGACTGATAAAGAGGGCGTATACACACTGCGGAGACGTCTCTGCATTGAACTTTAACCTGCAGCGAACATTAACAGGGATTATCTTTAAAATGAGAAATGAAGAAGAAAAAAAAATAGATTACTAGTGAAAAAAAAAACATGAGGTATATAACACGTATAATACAGGTTCACGATCTTTTGTGTAACAGCTGTTGTGACAGGACCGTAGTATTGTCACAAACAAGCACTCGAGTGTTTAGCAAACCTCTATTTTAATGAACAACTCTTGATATTAATACAAAAGGCTAAATCTTGTGAAAGCTTCTGGTTACATGAAGCAGCCACACACACACACACACACACTAGATTATGAGTCACAACCACTCATTAGAAAGGGGAGTGAACAGAGCGGCTGCATTAAAAGAGGTCACTCTTGGTTGACTGACTCCATCACATACATTGTGACCCCACGGTGTCACCGTGGGCATGTGTGTGTGTGTGTGTGTGAGGGGGGGGGGTATTTGTTTGCGTGTGTATGTAACAGTTAACCGTTGACGCCATGCACAATATCCATGCGTTGTGCTTTCATCCGAGGTCATGAAGATTGAAAAACTGGACACCAGCCATCGGGCGTATGCTGCGGTCGGCCCCCGCCGCCTCGTTGGCTTTCAATTTAATTTGGAGCCTGACTAAGCTAGACTTCAGGCAACAGTGAGGCACGCACACACAGAGCGAACTTGATGCGTGATTAGTCAAAATAAGTTTGTTTTTGTTTTACAGTAGTTGCAGCCGCCAGTCCGGCCACGTCCATGTGTGCTAGAGTAGCAACGCCGACGGTGCGGTGCTGACCACGGCCGCGCCGACATTCGCTCATGAGCCATAAACCACACAGTACGGGTGGGAATGTCTTTGCGGGAATTTGGTCGTAAAGCAAAGTATTCTTATTAGTCCGATTTTGGGTGAGGAAAAGTTACGGGATCGCCACAGTCTCAAATCACCCTGAGGGGACCATGAATGTCGACATAAAATGCCACGGCAATCCATCCAACAGATATTTCAGTCGGGACCGAGGATGACATTCCCCGGCCCCAAAGCCTTGCTGCAAAAAAACTATACTATACATATATACATATATATGTATATTATACATATACAGGACTGTCTCAGAAAATTAGAATATTGTGATAAAGTTCTTTATTTTCTGTAATGCAATTAAAAAAACAAAAATGTCATGCATTCTGGATTCATTACAAATCAACTGAAATATTGCAAGCCTTTTATTCTTTTAATATTGCTGATTATGGCTTACAGCTTAAGAAAACTCTAAAATCCTATCTCATAAAATTTGAATATTTCCTCAGACCAAGTGAAAAAAAAGATTTATAACAGCAAAACAAAATCAAACATTTGAAAATGTGTTTCCAGGTGTTTCGAGTTAATTAGACGATTCAAGTGATTTGTTTAATACCCTACTAGTATACTTTTTCATGATATTCTAATATTTAGAAATAGGATATTTGAGTTTTCTTAAGCTGTAAGCCATAATCAGCAATATTAAAAGAATAAAAGGCTTGCAATATTTCAGTTGATTTGTAATGAATCCAGAATGCATGACATTTTTGTTTTTTTAATTGCATTACAGAAAATAAAGAACTTTATCACAATATTCTAATTTTCTGAGACAGTCCTGTATATATATATACACACATATATACACGTGTATATATATATATATACACACACACACACATGTATATATATATACACATGTATATATATATATACATACATATATACACGTGTATATATATATACATATAAATATATATATAAATAAAACATTACACCTCTGTGTTTATTTACAGACTCAAAATGAGTTCATTAACTGACTCAAAAGTGAGCAAGTTTCTACTTAGCGTGGCATACGGTTGGCAAACACAACAGATGGGTCCGGTTAGTCGACATCCTCTGCAGCCCGGAGGGTTGAGCGCTCGCTCTTCCTGCACCGGTTCCACAAGTAAACACAGGCTAACAAGGTCCCGAACCAAGGCAAATATAAAACAGACCAATCAGGTTCTAATCTGGGCCCGGTCTATTCGCGAGTGTGAGCGAATGACTCCCTTCAGAGTGAAACAAAATCACGAATTAAACAGGTAAATAAGCTGAAAGCAAGGTGGGGGGGGGGGGTGACTGTAATCCTTTAATGGTGTCCGTCAGTCTTCATTACAGAAAACTTGACAGGATTTACGTTGTTTCAAGTCTGTCCGTTCACTCGGCGCTACAGCAACACGTCAAACGCTGAAGGCTCTGAAATCCCTTCAGAATTTTATTTGGACACATTTCCATCAATCAATTTTTTTCCAGATGACGCAACCCTCCCGATCTGTATTTTATGGTGTCGCTCGACAGCAGTGGACGCTTCGACCTAGACATTTGCCGGCTGAACTTTGTGTGGAACAGCGGGAACGAACCCCAGGAGGAGGAAATCGAAAAGAGATGTTATCCAGAGGGACGGAGACAGGGAGAGGGGGTCACTTTTACATTTTGACGGTCAGAAAAAGGACGGAGAGCGCGAGGAGAAGTTTACTGTAACTAGGGCGAGGGCCAGGACTCCGGAATACTCGTGTGCTTATCTTTTTCATTTAAGTACACCTGCATCTCGACACATTGGAAGTGTTACCTGTTGTGTCAGCTCCCATACACGTTGAGTAAATGATCGTAAACCGGAATAAACGGTGCAGATAAATAATTGTGGGGTGGGGGGGGGGGGGTCAGATGAGGCCATCTCCGCCAAAGAATGCTGGTTCAGGAAATGTGCAAGAAGCAGAACATTAATAGTGTAACCGTTTTCATCTGAAAAATGTACCCAACGTTTCATGTTAAAGGGTAACTGGGATTTTTCAACGTGGACTTTATTAATCCCAGTTTGAAGAAACTCCATGAAAAAGAAAAAAAAGGTTTCATGCTCGCGCCGTAAGAACGTTTGGGGTCCGTCTCCTGTTGTGAACATGACCTGCGTCCCTTGCATGAGCTGCACTCTTACTTCTTGCCCACCGGTTTCCATTTAAACTTATATTGTCAACAGTTCTTCCAAATGCTCGACCTTGGGTGGCGAATCGAACTCTTTATCGACATTAAAGATCGGCACAAATCGCAGAGGTTGTCGTTTGGTCTTTTATTTATTTATTCTTGTTCACACTGGGAAAATATGTCTTTGCCAATATAAAAAAAGACTCATTTCACCCGACTGAAGAAGAAAAAACTCATGTATCTTCACTTTCCACGTAACAAGTTATTCCATTAGAGACAAAGATAAGGGAATTTCTCAATAAATAAAAAAAATGACATGAAGCTAATGGAGATCAAATGATTTGAACCTCTACAACCACAGTTGTAGTAACCATCAAGTCACCGGGGTCCTATCCCCGACCAACACGGGTAGGGCACTTAGTCTCAGAGCAGACGGCACTGAGCTCCTCGGTCTGGCTGCAGGAACCGTGACGCCGTTTCCACTGGATACTCGACACAAATCACATTTTGGTCCATTTTTTCTCTATCTGCTTTTCTTCTGCGGATATCACCCCTTCAGTGTGGGCGGGCTTCTCCGCTAGTCGTCTTAGTAAGGCTCGTGAAGCTGCCTCGAGCAGGCGGCTTGGCTAGCTGGAGACAATTCTCTCTCGGGCCAACAAGGGGTTTGCGTTGTGTTTTAACCGCCGCACCTTTTAGCATCGAGTCGGCCCGCTTGATGAAAAGCTACTTCGTGGGAATCCATCCAAAGTCTGTTGCCGTGTATTTGAGTTTGGATGAAAGCGGAGGACCGACCAAGAATGTGCCCAAGAGACAAACTAAGGGCACGATCACACCAGACGCGCCTCTCAAAAACGCGTCGCTAGCAAAACCATTGATTCCCTATGGTACGCCTCATCAATGTCTCACTCGGCCATGGCAGCCAATCGAATCAAGCAGGAGGCGGGCTTTCCTTCCCGTTTTCCCGATGATAACCTCATATTCGCGGTGTTTAATGCCGAAGATCTTTATAATTCTAAATCTAGACACGACTCAAACTGACTCCTGCTCGGTCGGAAGTGCAACTGAAAGCGCTCGCCATCGAGACACAATTCGCGGAATAGATGGTGGTATTCGCCGTACTCTTTCCTTTCTTATATTTAAATGTCTTGAACCCAAAATCAAAATCAGTTTTTAAAAGTCGCGTCTGGTGTGATCGTGCCCTTAGGTTGCTTTCTTTAGAGCTGCTGGCAGAAAGGGGTACTACTTATTAAAAAACAAGCTGTGGCAAATAAATTGTGATAATTGAGATTTTTAAAACATTCAGTGAGATATCCGGGGCACTGAAGTTGGAATGGTGAGTCACACACACACACGCAGAAGTGACGGTGTAGGGCACGGCGCCAGCTGAACATATGGAGACCAGGGAGCTGTGATGTGGCCCCGCCGTGGTGACGCAGAGTGTCTGGGAGACTTTTCTTTCTTCTTTTTTTAACGCTTCCATTTTTACAAGGTAGCCCCACCCTCGACTTCCTTGCCAACTGCAATGGCGACAGACTGTTTTTGTTGGGGTGTGTGTGTGTGTGTCTGGCACAGTCAACAACCCATCCGTTGTCATCATTAACGACTTCACTGCCAGAATTGTTGTTCCAAAAATGAGATGGGACCCAAAATAGAAGGGAGAGGAAAGGGAGAGAGAGAGCTTTGCAGGTGAGGGGTAGGCTTATAACCTGTGCATGTAGGCCACCCACGAGGCGTGCCGAAGGCGAGGCCACGGCTGGCGATGAATTATGCAGACGTGCATTTACAAAAATAAACGTGAATGTGCACTACGGGTAAAAAGGGGTGAAGGGGAGCAGCTGATCAGACTGATGTTCAGGGAGGAGATGCAAGACCGGGAGATAGTTTGCATGTGTGTGTCTGTGTGTGTGTGTGTCCGTGTGTGTGTCCGTGTCCACTCCTGGACCCTGCAGAATCCTCACTCAGATAATTCCCTAAAAAGCGAGTGTAATGCAGCGGGTTTTCCTGAGCCATCAGCTTTTCTTTCCTCTCCTCTCCTCGTCTCTCCCTTCCTTCCTCTCTCATTCAGTCGGTGCTTTTCCTACTCATCTTCCCCGGGCTGCCGACCTCACCGAGACCAAGGACACACTCGGCCGTTCAGCCGCGGACTCATTCACGTCGCGGAGAAAGCCGTCCTCGTTCGGTGTGCTTAAGTGTTTGCGTGTGTGTGTATTTTTAACAGTATAATTTGCTGCATGATATCAGAGTCACCAGCTGCTAAGCGAAGATTCTTCCTCATCCAAAACTCATTGTGGTACTGAAATACAACTCTGTAACCGAGTTCTCTCCTCAGCTATTTTTTGTTTGTTTGTTGCCAGCCATGAATGGGAACTCTGATTCAGCGATGACTATTGGTGATTCAATAACTGGAAGGGGAATGTTACCCGTTTTTCTTTTTCTTTTCGTCTAAAGTCAAACGTTTTTTTCCTCCAACCCCTCTCGGAAGCTGCCAGGCTGGAGCAGGTCACATGACTTCTTACCGTGGATGCTGACGTGGCACGAGACCCAATAGGAGTCATGCCAATGAAGTATGAAGGGACCTTATTGAAGAGCCTTATCCCTACATAGTTTTATAATTTGTTCTCTTCCGAAAATAAAAAGTCAAAATACTTCTGTTGAGCAAACAGACAAACCGTAATCTCCTTCCATCACTAAGGAAACATCTATTTTTAAATCCCTTTCATCTCGTCAACCTCTGAACTCTGGAAATCTGTTAAACATGGAGCCTCTTCTGCCCGAGTAGCGAGCGTCGAGTTCTTCCCTCGGCCGCCGCATATTTATTTCATTATTTTATTTGTTTGTTGTCGTTGTCACAGTTGATGTAGCATATGTGCGCTCGCCTTCATCCGCTGCCACTGAAGTCGAAAACTCAACGCAAGATGACATGCACGAAATGTGTAACTAAAAAAAGGTCCATACGGTGCTTGTGATCCGGCACATTTTCAGAGCGATGGCAATTCTGGCTCTGAAAATGTTGGAAACGTCTTGCTTGCAGGGTTCTTACTCATGTTGACCAATGGATTTCCAGGACTTTTAACCAAATTTCCATGACCAAACTGAAATCTTGGTGTAAATATGTACAATTTAGAAAATGTTGCATATTGAGAGCGTACGCCGGCTTATATTTTGAGCGTCATTCTTTAAAAAACATATTAATTATTTTAAACTCGGCATAAATGAACATGTGATTTTTCCATGACTTTTCCAAAACTTTGATAATTTATGTTTTTTCCAGGCCTGGAAATGACCATTTTAACCCTCCTATTACCTTTGGGGTCAATTTGACCCCATTCAATGTTTAACGTCTCTAAAAAAATGATTGACATCATTTTTTTGCATTCATATTTCATGACTTTTCCTAATTTATTGGGGACAACTGGGAAAACATAAAATTCACATGATATGTTTTCACTGTCCTGTACAATTTGACCCCAGGCTATTTATTTAAAAGGCTATTTAGGTAGTCAACAAACAAACATACCTCACACTTAAACTTGGGAAACAATATAAATTCTAATAATTTTCTCTAGGTTTTAATTGCTGGGGTCAAATTGACCCCAGGGGTAAAAGATGAAGAATTTGAAGGTAACAGGAGGGTTAAAATTCCATGACTTTTCCAGGTTTTCCATGACCGTACGAACCCTGTGTGTGTGTAATTGCAACCCTCTTACGGCGGAAGAGTGAGCCGCGACATAATTTAGTGGCTAGAGGTTGCAAGACCAGCAGGGAAACTCCAGATTAGAAAGGTCAATCAGCAAGGAGTTAGTGCCCTCCAATAAAACTTTATTTATAGAGCCGAGTACAACGGTCTCGATGCGGCACAATCTCATAACTCTGTGAAGGGAGCTGCTGGAAAAGAGCGTGCACGTGGCATAAGAACATTTCAAAGCCCTCTTCTATTATGGCCACTGGCTTTAATAAATCCCTGACATGCAACGATAAAACGCATCGTTCCTCCAAGTGCTTTTTCAAACTCCAGTCGGCCATGTCTGAGATATCACTTGTGACACATCGGCAAACGATGGAGAGCACCCTTGGGCCAACTGGCGTAATTGTAAGAAATGCCAGGATGGCGTGTTGGAAAATAATCAGTCCCCAGCGGTTCTTAATTTAAAACATGAAATCGATGAAGACGACATGCTGGAACACAATTTTTCTCCGTTCATTTAGACTTCGCGACATGCCGTGTCAGAACACCGTGGCGTGACTGCGTTGTGACCAAACTACTGGAGGAGGAGGCAAAATTGTGTGACACACAAAAGAGAGACGCGGCCGATCAGAATCCCTTCGCCGCTAATGCGTTCGCGCCTCGAGTGCAAACACAGACGTGCGGATTAAATCAAGTATTACCAATTAGTGAAACGCACAGCACACCCTAGGCCAGAAGTCGATCACATACACAACGTTACGCGTTGTTCCCTCATGCACGTGTTAACGGCATCAATAGTGTTGCGTGAGCCGAGTCTATGGGCGATGACGTCCGAGAAAGTGAGACTCTCAGAGGACAACTCCAACGAAGAAACCCTCGGATGTCTGTTGCTGAGCTATTACACGTGTTATTACATAGTTATAGAGGGTATTCCAAAAGGTTATGGGAACAAACGCAAATAGTGTTGTGTTCTTTTTGGATGATAACGTTATTAAATTTGACTACACCATCCAACTTCATCTTACCGTCTTCAGAAAGAAAATACCCCCCCCCCCCCCCCAGTGAACAAAGGTGTCTATATTTGGATTGTGGAGGAGTGACGTAGAGGCGCCGTAAACACACCGTCAGTCACGCTGTCTGGAAGACTTGAAACAAGTGATTGAGATCCATCGGGTTGAGTTTTTACTGAGGTGATAAGTGAGAAGTAGGGTCGCTCTGTGTTTTCTGTACAATCAGACTGCTTTTTGCAACCAGAGAAATCAACCTCTTCATGTTCGTGAACAATCTAGTCCAATGTTAGCAGTTAGCGCAACGCTTACCGAACCAACGGACATGCAGACATGGCTTCAGGTTCATTTTCAATTTCTGAAGCAATGCTCATATTTACTTTGGTTTTGTGTATACTGGATTTTTTTTTCTTCTTCAGTTTATTTGTATAGCCCATTTTCACAAATTAAAAATTGGGCTCAGAGTGCTTTACAATCTGTACACATAGACATGCCTGACCCAGAACCAGTGGCGGTTCGTCCATAGGGGGCGCTAGGGCGCCGCCCCTCTTAAAATTTGGAGATGAAAAAAAAGAAGAAGAAAAAAATGTCAAAAAACATTATATGCCAAATCATTTAAATAGTAAATATACCGTGTTGACGCGCTAAATGTGTGTGGGAGACCGTAAGCCCCTGTCAACAACCACTTAAGTTAATGTGAAAAAATATAATATATCGCCATTATCACGGAGAGAAGCCCCTCCCCTTTTTCGAGGCGCTGGTCTAACGTGTGTGTACGGCATCGATACAACATTTCAGTCGTTTTGGTAATGACCGGCTTCACATTGGCGGATGAAACCGGGAATCTTGGGGCGCACAAATGTGCGCACGCGATTGGATTATTCGGCAGATCAGAGACCCGTATGTTCCCTCAGCCCATAGAGCAGTGTTGCCAGGTCCGCGGTTTTCCTGCGGAATCGGGCCACTTTTGAAGTGTTGCGGGTTGAATTTTGTGTCCTTGGTTCGGTAGACCTATTTAGCATGCAAATTACATGAATATCTTTAAATAAAAATCCATATTTTAAATGAAATAATTTATTCATACCCAAATCCTACCAAACTGACTCCAGATCAGCACGTACACACATTTTATTTATGATAATATACTGTATCTAATTACACAAGGCCATTTTAGGACCTAGGTAAAATAACTTGAGGGAAAACTGCTTTTAATGCTGGCAAACTAAACATATGTTGTTACTTTGTAGATATTACAATACATTTGGCAATGATAGCAATGCTGTTGAACTTTAAAAGCAGTGTATATGGTTTGGCACGGGCATATTTTGAGTTCTGATATTGGGCTGGTTTTTGGGCTGGTTGTGTCACACAGACCTGGCAACCCTGCTGCCCAGAGCTCCACGGAGGAACGCGAGCAACATAGCTAGCAGAAGCTTTATGTTAGTATGGCGTCGGCGACTGAAAACTCTGGTATCTCTACACCAAACACCTTTCAATCGACGGTCAGATATTGACAAGAAGAGGCTGAAAGAGTTGGGACCCGAACATCCGGATTTAAAAATTGTGCAGCAAAGCTCTGACCGCGGGAGGACGTACACCCGGAGGTTCTCCTCAAGCCTATATGCTAACCGGAGCTGGTTAGCTGAATGCTCCATGAGTAATTCGTTTTTGTTTCCCTGTCTGTTTTCCAAAGTCCTGGGACGGAAACTCTCTGGACTACAACGGGTGAGGGATCTACAGAGCTTCAGACAAGTGTAAAGCACGAATCTTGCCGAAGTTATCTAGCTAAGAACATGGAGCTAACTCGCTAACAGCATGAAGCCAACCCTGTTTGCAGACCGAACTGGCATCGAAAACACAACGAAGAAGTTCTGAAAAACAGACACATTCCTCCAGAATAATGGAAACAGGCTGGTTACAGACATGATTGACTTTAACCAGAGTTATTGAGAAGTTTGACCACTTTAAAGAGAGGAGGCTACTTTTCTTTACATATAGTGAGTCTACTCTGTCAAACAGTTAGAAATGCACTCTGTCATTTCTTGTTTTCAATGTATTGTATTTTATTTTTGTTTGTTGTTCAACGATATTATTGAGTGTTTGTGAATTTTATTTTAATGAGCTATTTTTATTTAGCGTTATTTTTAAAAATCTGTTTCCTGCGGAAATTGCTTTCCATCTGTTGCACTTCCTGCTCCTGAGTCCGTCTTTCCGTCACAATGGTTTTATATTGCCGAGGGTGAGTTCAGTGAAAAACGATTTTGCACTATTTTGGCTATATTCTTTAATAAAAATTAACCGTTTATGTTACATACAGTAATGGAATGTTAATACGATCCCGGCGTCCAGCTGTCGTGTCATTTAGACTGTCAAAATATACGTTTGGTGGGGGTTTCATTGAGCCACTTTCTAGCTCATGTAGTTATTTATTTTGTCCATTAGGGGTCTCTGTTTTCCCCTTGTATGTTACATGTCATGGTTTTTGATGAGAATTGTTATTATTTAGATTTAATGTGGTCCTGTCTTCCATGGACAATGTTTTTTTTATTGCTGAGGGAAGTGGAGAGACAAATCAGAAGGCAAATGTGTGTGTTCTGTTGTCTTCTGCAGAATAAATAAGTGCTGGGAAAATCCACCATCTGAGCCGACTTCTTCCATGCCCGTTCCACATCTGTAACATCTGCTCTGAACCTCTTTCATGTGAGGGTGAAACTCTTTTATTTTGCAAACCTCTGAAACCCAACCCAATGTTCCTTAAAGCTGCTCTGAACCTCTCATGCCCAAAGTTACAGTGTGTTGATAGTTGTTGTTGGACAGTGTTGAGCACGCTGTGTTCTTGAAATAAAGCTTTGTTTTTTACAATATTCTACTCAAAACCTCTCTTCTTCTCATTGTTGAGTGATATTTAAACCACGTCGCCCAACTGCGCCCCCCCCAAAAAAAATGTCACCAGCCGCCACTGCCCAGAACGAGTTGGATATTCCATACGGACACTTGCCTGGCGCAAGAAGAGCGACTGTATTCCTTCGTCACATTCAGTGAACCTTGGCCACTTCTTCTGTCTGCATTATGCATTCAGAGTGTACTGTGCGCATCACTTCTCATGAGTCAAATTACACATCACTCCGCTCTCCGGGCTGTGTGTGTTCCACTTTATGTAATGCAGACCATTTCCTTATAACTTCACAAATATATACGCCTGTTTTTCCTTTTCCAGCATCAGGGTCACGCTTTGACGATGCGGCGCCTCACACAGGGGGGGGTTAAATAACAGAAAAGCCATATTGCTAATAACGTGGCAACAGTGGGGAATAAAAATCTGAATCGCAACCGAACCCGAATCGTAACTGCAGAGTGTCGACTGCGGAAAAGAAAGCTGCATCAAACACACACCTTCTGTAATCAAAAGTAGTTTGAGTAGCAAGTTAAGAGGCGTATGAAGTACTGCAGTACCTAATTGTAGAAACCATAACCGTAGGAGCATCCAAATATATTGATTGGCTTCTTCCAGTAGTACCTCTTGTTCTGTGGCAGAACAACACACCTCCGTTTGGGACACATTTAACACAGTCCTGTATTCGGTTTTAATTAGCAGCACTGCATACAAATTAAGTGAACTGCAGCTGTGCATATTTACATCATCACTCCCACAACTATAAATACCCCGCTGAACTGAAGACGTGGCGGCATGAAATATTGCAGCCGTGGCGGTGATTTGTGATTGCGGAATCAACCCCCCCCCCACACAGCAGAGACGCATGGAGTTTTTTTAAAGCGTACGTAGTCGAGACACGTTGGATCGCTTCTCGTGGTACGATTTGTTTGGGCGGATGCGAGCACAGCGATAATGCTCGGCGCAGACCTAAACAGCTGAGACCTTAGAGCAGGGGTGTCCAAAGTCCGGCCCGCGAGCCAATGGTGGCCCGCGGTCAGATTTCATACGGCCCGCGACATCGGTCATATAATGTGTTATTTGTGGCCCGCCAGATCTGTCAGAATAAATAAATCATAAAAACTTGAAAGACGTAATGCCTCCTTTCTAATGTATCTGGCTCTACATCCGTGGCGTGAACCCTTCTCGAAACCTATTTGCCATGGCGACGGCAAAAAAAAGGAGAAAAGTTGACAGTGAGGGCCGCCGTTTTCAGGAGCGGTGGGAATTACTAGTGTTTCCCCTCCCATGAGAACAGGGTGGGGGTCCGCCCCACTGACATGTTCTCTATAGCGCCAGATTACAACATAAGTAATGTCAGGTTGTTTTATTCAACTAAACGGTCGTATATTATTGATCGACGACACAGCGGCATGTCATTTCTGTCTCTACGTGGTGGCGTTCACACTTCTCCTGGCTCTCGGTATCGCGGCGGAGCTCCGCCCCCATGCGCACAGACAGGTGCGCACATACAGGTGAGCGCGCTCCAACCAGCCGGCAGAGAGCGTCCAATATGTCGCGGGAACAGCAAACCGACACCTCTGCGTTCCCACGGTGGTGAAGACGGACACGTAGCTCTCTGCTCCGGGTTCAAGAGCAGAGACGAGGTGGGGCGCGAGGGGAAATGCAGATTCTTTTATTTCAAGACCTTGTTTGAGAACTTCACATATTACAAACTACACGGACATAAAACTAAGTCATTAATAAATAAAGAGCGAAATGCCTGTCGCCTACTTTCGTGTAAATGTGTACGTTACAGCGTTAACCGGTTACGCTGCGCATGCGCGACAGACTAGATTATTGGCGATTTACCAGGTGTTACCTCTCAGCGTTCCAGCTGTTGCCCTTCAAAACAAGAGCTCAACATTGAGCATTATTGAGAGTGGCCGTATCAAGCCTGCAACCCCGTTTTAAAAAGAGGTGAAGTGGAAAGCCCATTTTATCACACAGAGTAAAACGTGATGACTCAAACATATCTGCACTTGTTTTGTTTTTCAAAGGTTGCGCGTTTTTGTTATTTTGAAAATATATGCAGTGTAACTAACACTCAGTAAAACTCTATATGCCCAAATTCTTGATCTTATTTGGTTTAATTTGTCACAGGTTGCACTTTATTGATATTATCTTGAAAAGGTATTCAGTGCAAAACAGGTTAATTGCAGCCACAATAAGCTAAATGTGAAGTGTGTTGAACGGTAACATATGTCATTAACAGTGAAAAACCTGTAGATGTGACAAACTATTGTGTTTTGAAAAGATCTAGTAAAAGATAAGGGCAAAATTAATTAGTTTGTAAGTGTAATGATAACAGACCACTTTGCATTACTTATAACTATTTAAAATGTTCATTAAGCAACGGTATGTAACTCATAGAAATGTAAGGTATTCTATATACAGCGTTTTCATTGTTATCTGACTGAATGAAAGGCAGTCTTGGTTCTATTATATGTGGTTACATTGTCATTTAAAAAATAAAAGTAATTGTGACAGTTAAAATACATTGTTTTATAACAGTCTATATTCATGTAACTTTTGTGGTTTAAAAAAATGTTTAAATGAACTATTGGCCCTCGGGCATCTTGACTTTATCACAATTGGCCCTCATTGCAAAAAGTTTGGACACCCCTGCCTTAGAGCCTCCTTCTTGGAGTCAGAACCCAGTGGAACCAGTTGCACATCCAGGAATCTTCCTCGTGACAACTTTCCTCTGAATCATTTTTGTTTTTTTAAGTTTCCTTCCGGATCAAAGTAATCTAGTGATAGCAAAAAGGAAATGCTAATTGCAAATTGAAAAAATGTAAAACAGCTCAAACTAAGCTAACTAACTGACTGACTGAGGCAACATAATATTTCCTGCCCCCCGACACACAAAACAAGGACAAAACAATGTGAACTGTCGTTTAAAAATTATCTAGATTAAAGTATCCTCTATATAGAGGAAACACAAATATAGAAAATAGTAGTGACAAAATCTATTCCTCTAAACCAGGGGTGCTCACACTTTTTCAGCACGCGAGCTACTTATAAAATGACCTACCTGGGGGGGGTGCATGACTTCTTTTTTGCTCAGTCCCGATGTGCGACGAGCGAGACGGAGAGCCGAGAAGTGTTAACGCAACACGTAGAGACAGAAATGACATGCTGTTGTTTAGAGACGATCAACAACAGCCGTCTGTTTAGTTTAATAAAAGAAGAAAGACGTGCTATAAAGAAAATTACAGGGGGGCGGGCCATTTTTTTTATGTCATGCGATCTACCAATACTACGCCGCGATCGACTGGTAGATCGCGATCGACGTCTTGAGCACCCCTGCTCTAAACTGTTTGTTTTTTGTTGTACTTAGTTTGATGGGAGGCCCAGAGTGGTCAGATATTGAAACCCCTGCTTTAGAGGAGGTGGTCTTGGTTGGGCTCCAGGCTCCCATAACCAGGTCCGCTTTGCATCCTGGGATGCAACTGACTGAAACCAATGCTTTCTAGCAGCTAGACGCAGAATGAAGGATTGACCTGAATGAGCTAAAAAAAATACCGTTCCTTTTTTGTTATTCCTTTTAAACTAATTTTAATTACACAAAAAGGAAAGAAAACAGCACACAGTATACTTTTAATGTACCTGACCTTTCATAGCAGCCGTTTTACGCACCTAGCCAACGCTCGACTTGTGTCATCATGTGAAATTAAGTGACGTGCAACCAATGTATGCAACGTGGGGCTGGGGGTGGAACGAGACGAACAGCTGCCGCGTGACTATTCTCACCCGCATTTCAATACGTGAAATAAAAATAATCAATCACCAGGGAATAGCCGGCTCGCTGATGACACGGGACATATAACCGTCACAATGTAATCAATCAAAAGCTTTCGTCTTGGAGTTTAGGGGTCATGACTGGCTGCAGAAGGGGGGGTTGGGTTGGTTGGGGGGTCACACGCAGATACACACATAGGAACACACACACACACGAGTGCTCAGCTCACTGGCTGACTAACCTCAACCTCATTCATCTCTGCCATAGAGCGTTCAAACGGTGGCCTCATGAATCATAAGGGCCGTCATTGTCCGAGGCTCCCGTTAGCTGCCCACAAGACGACAAACGAGCGGAAGGGAAATTAATATTATAAGAGTCATTGAGCTGCGGGCACGAGTCAGACCTCAGCCAGCGTCATCGAAATACATATTTCATCCTCCGTGGTTGTTTTTCGCGGATATGGCAGAGCAGCTTCACGCCGTACGGACGTGTGTCGGAGGTCTCGACCGACACGGTGAATGTCTAAAGTGCAAATACAGAACTCTGTATTGGCTTTGTGGAAGGCGGGGGGAATCCATGTTTGTTGATCAGAAACTTACAGCATTTCAATATCTAATTACCTTCGCATTCTGCGGAAGGTTATGTTTTGATCGCTGTGTATTTATTTGTATGTGTGTTATTCGCATAACTCAAAAAGTATGAAACCGAATCGCATGAAATTTGGTGGGATGATTGGTGATTATCCGGGGACCATTTGATTAGATTTTGGGATCGATCGGGTCAGTCATGAAAAGGTCGAAATCTTCTTTTTATCCAATTGGCGTGCAACTTATGCCAAAATGTGGCTGCGGCGAAAATATACACTCTACCGAGTGCCCGTTCTAGTTAATATCGGAATGAGTCAATGCATCTTCGCTTATGACAAGTTCATCTACGCAACTTTCCACTATCTCCTCTGAAAGGAAACGCCGGGCCGCACAGAAGCAGGGCCGCAAAGATGACCTTTTCCTTCGTAAATTACTCAAACTCGCCCAGGGGGGGGGGCCTCTGTTACCCGAGTGGTGCGAACCCTCCACTGCACAAATGAGTCATTTCGTCGCCATGTTCCGATGTAAAATAGACCCAGAATGAGGATAACGCGCATTTTCACGATTTAATAACGTGACAATTTTTTTGTTAAGTAATCATGATGGCCATCCTCATGTAACAGCGCAGGCAGAAATCAATCAGTGTCCTCAAATGAAATAGTCATAAAAACAAATTATTTGAAGAAAAAAAAAAGAACCATTGTGCATATTATGAGTGTCTGTCCTTGAGTGAAGTCACAATGTTGAACTATGGAAGCGGTGACGCACGGCGATGGGAAGAAAACCGATGAGTGAGGCCGGCCCGAGGCGCAAATTAAGCTCCCTTGAGATCCGGACCAGGAGTCATCCTCCTTGTGAAGAGGTCACACGATCCCCTCAGTGGGTTCGGGTTGAGCCGTTTAGACGAGGTCAAATAGAGGACGTATGACTTTTGCTCAACTGTTAAAAAAAAGACTTCTGCATATTACATTTGACTTACGGCGTGCCATCGTCAGGCAGCAACGCCGTTCCACGAGACACCGAGTCAACGGCCAGGGTGACGGGTGCCGGAGAATATTCCGTAAGTCCAATTCTTGCATACGATCTATAGTGCACAGCACTGAGATTCAGTGAATGAAACGCCGCAATTCAATAACGGGATATTGAGCTCTTCACGTGAACACAAACTACACATCTCGTGGGGGATTAAAGATCCATCGGTATGGATCGGCGCAAAGTGAGAACGATAATCAATATGCATCAGCATTTTTTTAAGATGCGCCATTATTTTGAAATTCCCATGGCATGTCCATCCGAGCCGGCTCTCCCCTCAGTAAAGTTTTCAACATGGATATTTTTTTGTTTTTCCAAGTCATTTTTATGATGTTGTAAAGTTGCTGTGGCTTGCTTGCTACCTGCTGATTTACATGAAGGGGGTTAGCCCTGAAGATAACGCAGACCGACCTTTAAGGTGGACCAGATCTATATATTTCAACCTTTATTACAACAAAGAAATGTGTTCATCTAAATGTCTGGATGAGTTCAGAAATATAATTGTTGAAATAGTGTGTTGGTTGATATAATTTCAACCAATTGTAGTTAATGGACTTTTTGGACTTATCGTCTCATATGGACGTAAAATAATCGTATTGTGACGGACTGGGATATTAGCAAATATTGTATTGTTGTTAGAAAAATCTATATAACATTGTAATATTATTATTAAACTTGGGATTTACACTCAGTGTGTATGCAGACAGGATTTACTGATCAGAATACCAATATGTGTTCAAAACTTCCACCAACAAGTAATTAATACTTGAGGGTTGAGGGAGGGAAAACCAAAGCAGACATTTGGATGAAGAACGGCCTTTTGGGAGTATTTTTAGGAGTAATATTGCATTTTTTCTATCGTCAGGCCGAATAGCTTAGGTCCACCATTTCAACTCGAGTTAAAGGATCCTTATTTACTTTGCATCTCCAACAGGATGATAAGCAGCAGCAGCAGCCATCTAGTCCGTCGGGGGCTAACATGAAACGGTACTCTCCGCCAGGGCCTGTGAATGTTAACATCCCCGCATCTAAGAGGCAAAAAACTTAAGTTGGTAATTAATGAGCTGGTTTTAGCTGACCCTAGCCGTTTCTACAGGGACGCTTGTCTGGACAGATGCAGGTGGTAGAAGATGCTGAAGTGGTCCAACTATTTCACTTGATTCATGGGTTGTGGAGGGAAGTTTGACTTCTGGGCAGAATGGGATGGCTACTTTGTTTGGTCTTTTTATTTTTTTGCAAACTGCAGAGCACAGAGAAGGCCTTGTTGTCAAAGCCAAAATGTATAATGTAACTTGGATAACAAGACGTTTTTAAAAAGGAAAAGGAGACTTCAGTAATCCTCACACGAACCGATGTTGGGTTAGGAGAGCTTCGTTCCAGGCCTCTGAATCACCGCGATAATCTCTGATTTATTACAGCAATTGAAGTGGGTTTGGATTTCTCTTTTTTTTGCCAACTTCCATTTATTGCTGGTCAGATGAACATCAATGAAAAATAATGACAGAAATATGGCCACAAAAATGGGTTCACGGAGGTGGTATCTCAACTTGGCAGGCAAAATAAAATAAAGCCGGTGGCAAGATAGACAAGTCGCTCCCTACTGATTGGTGTCGGCAAAATAACAAACTCCAAAAATCTGAATTGCATAAAGAAAAGGCCCTTACCATCAGTCACCAGCGTTTCTAACACAGAAAATGAAGCAGCTGGCAGCGAAGGAGACTGTGAGGAGCTCGACCCTCTGCATGCAGCGCTGGATGAGCTGGATATCAGCGACAGATTAATTCAAACATTCTGGAGGGATTACCCGTTCTTGGCCCGGCCAACGCCAGACAGTCGAGCATGCCGGGGAAGTGCAGGCGGGGGAACAGGACGGTATCCTCTGCAGGTCAAGTTTCTCCCTCTGACAGCTCGCATGCAGCCAGACCAGCGTGAGCATCAGGGATGTTCCCAGAGGAATTGCTTTAGATGTTTTTGACCATGCTGCCTACCTTAAAGACTCGTTAACCCACCTGTTACCTTTGGGGTCGATTTGACCCCATTCAATGTTTAACGTCTCTAAAAAAATGATTGTCATAATTTTTTTTGCTTCGTATTTCATGACTTTTCCTTATTTATTGGGGACAACTGGGAAAACCTAAAATTCACATACTGTTTTCAATGTCCTGTCCACAACTTATAAATTTGTAAATTTGACCCCAGGTGTAAAACATAAGAACTAGAACGGGCACTCGGTAGAGCGCATACCTTCGCATATCACAAGATTGGGCATTGAATTATGAACATTTTGGCATTAGTTGCATGACAATTGGATAAAAAGAAGATTTTAACCTTTTCATGACCTTGACCTTTGACCCGATTGATCCCAAAATCTAATCAAATGGTCCCCGGATAATAACCAATCATGCCACCAAATTTCATGCGATTCGGTTTAATACTTTTTGTGTTATGCGAATAACACGCATACAAATAAATAAATAAATAAATACACGGCGATCAAAACATAACCTTCCGCATTTTCAATGCGAAGGTAAATATCAACTTTTTTATTTATTGAAAGGGCTATTTAGGTAGTCAACAAACAAACGTAAAGTGACACTTAAACTTGGGAAACAATATTAATTATAATAATTTTCTGGAGGTTTTACTTGCTGGGGTCAAATTGACCCCAAGGGTAAAATATGTTCGCAAATTTGAAGGTAACAGGAGGGTTAAATTCTTAGTTAGTTTGGCGAGGGGCCCCAAGACAGAAATGTGTTGCTTTTAACCTGAACCTTTTTGCAAGAAGCTCCACCGTTACCTGCCTCCACGTTGTGAGGAGATACAAAAAAGAAACTGTTCAGAAACACATTTGTAAGCATAGTTGCTATTCAGAACCAAAGCCCTATCAGTAATATACAGTAATCAAAGCTCATCTCTCTCCTCAGTTGCAGTTAGTCCCAACCAATGTTTGGAAAAATCTCAAGTGCTTGTTTGCCTCATGCAGACTCTTAAGTACCAAAGCTAGCTCTGATTTACTCGTAGCAAGAACCATAATTTGTGGTTCTTACAGCCCTGAGAGATGCTGCTGCTGCAGCAACAACACTTGAAGCTCATTGACACAAACCAAGCCCCTTGAAAATGCCATTCCCTTTATTTATTTTGTCTAGACTTCAATCAGAGAGGCTGAAAGGCCAGTTGTACAGTCGCATGACATCAGTTGGGTTCAATGGGATCGGACGAGCCCTCGGAAAACAAACCGACGGGACCTTGTAGATGGGTACACATTAAACATGCTCGATACTGCTCTTCTTCTTCTCTGCTTTTTTATTAATTAAAATAAATGAAACGCATACAAACACTGATTCAGTTCCTGTGTGATTTCCCTCCTTGGTTTCCATGAACTAAGTCGCCTGGGATGCTAATAATTGTGTGTTTCGAGTGGAGGAAAAAAAAATGTACCCAGAAGCAAAGCATACATGATTTATGAACGGACCTGCGAAGCATCTGCATTTTTTATGCGTTTCATGTGGGCAGTGTTCGAGCGTCAAGGTGCACCTTGTGTTTGGCAAAGAGGAGAACCCGCTGACAGGGTGACGGGTGGGTGGGGGTTGGGAAGGAGTGGGTGACCTCTGGATTACCTGACACAGGTTGGCAATTGGTTAGATAACCCAGAAAGAAAGAAAAAAACACCGTTGCATAGTGTCCCCTTGACTCTATAAATCATCTGTCGGGATTTACAATCCGTACAAAACAACAAGATAAAAAGGAACGAAAGCTGGAATGAAAGGGTGAGGTTGACAACGGAAGAAAGAGACGTGTCCCTTTAAATGACGATGTTGGTGAGGGGCCGTCTCTCTGCACGCCATCATCCTTTTACAACTGGAAAAAGCTTTTTATATATATATATACACATATATTTGTATATATATATATATACACATAAATATATATATACATATATAAATACAGTATACACACACATATATATACACACATATATATATACATACACATATATATATATATATATATATACACTACCGTTCAAAAGTTTGGGATCACCCAGACAATTTCGTGTCTTCCATGAAAAATCACACTTTTATTTATCAAATGAATATAAAATATATTCAAGACATTGACAAGGTTAGAAATAATGATTAATATTTGAAGTATTAATTTTGTTCTACAAACTTCAAGCTCAAAGGAAGGCCAGTTGTATAGCTTATATCACCAGCATAACTGTTTTCAGCTGTGCTAACATAATTGCACGGGTTTTCTTATCAGACATTAGTCTTCTAAGGCGATTAGCAAACACAATGTACCATTAGAACACTGGAGTGATAGTTGATGGAAATGGGCCTCTATACACCTCTGGAGATATTTCATTAGAAACCAGACGTTTCCACCTTAATAATAATAATAATAATAATCATTTATTTTATATAGCGCTTCTCAAGGCACCCGAAGTCACTTTACAGAGTCCAGTAGTCACACACACACAGTCATCCCTGTGGTGGTAAGCTACATCAGTAGCCACAGCTGCCCTGGGGCAGACTGACGGAAGCGTGGCTGCCAATCAGCGCCTACGGCCCCTCCGACCACCACCAACATTCATTCACATCCATACGAACCGGGGTGAGGCTGCGGTGCATGTCTTTATGATGGTGGGGGAAACCGGAGTACCCGGAGGAATAGTCATTTACCACATTAACAATGTATAGTGTGTATTTCTGATTAATTTAATGTTATCTTTATTGAAAAAACAGTGCTTTTCTTTGAAATATAAAGTCATTTCTAAGTGATCCCAAACTTTTGAACGGTAGTGTATATAGAAGGGGGGTTTCCCCCTCCGCTGGCATCTCCAAATAGATAGTTTGAGTACAAAGAAAGGGCGCAAGACGTATGTAATGTATGTTCTCCCCTTTGCGAGTGCCGAGTGCATCCATTTGTCGGGAGCCCTCCAGAATGCAGTACGTCTGCGTCTTGTTTTTGCTACTCCTTCTTCTCACACGTCCACTGAATGAAATAGAAACTGCACTCAACTCGTCTGAAAACCAGAGAGCATAATTACCAAGTTATAATAGCTGTAAAGCTGGCGAGCCAACTTGGGCATTTCATGGGGCGCAGTCATTAAAAAGGAGGAAGCTTCAATAAAAGCTGCACGGCGCCGCTGCCTTTCCATAACGGTGTAATAAAAAATGTGCACATGAAAACCGCCGTGGGGTCAAAATGTCGCCAGCTAACGGCGTCAGTTGTTTTGTACAGTCGCTTCACTTCTTTCGCAAATTAGCCAGTCATTTTTTTTCCTTTCAATCATTTTAAGTTTAAAAAAAGTTTCACCAGACAATCAAAAACAAAGAATAAATAAAAATTACATAACAACCAACTATACGAACAATCAGACAACAAAAAAATTAAAAAATAACAATAAAAAATAAAATTCATTCAAATTTGTATTTAAAAAAAAAAAAGAGAAGATTGTTGGGCTCACTTGCCACTGTGTGGTTAGAGAATAAGTCAACTTATTTATGAGTAATAAGTATCTCTTTTCTGAGGCCTCGCTTCACACACACACGCTTTGATGTCTTCCGTTTGTTCCTTCGAGGGTTGTTGTTTTTTGGACACCGTGAAAAAGTGTGTTCTTATCTTTTGTTCAAGGATCGAGACGTCGACCGCCTCTCAATCAAACTATTGGCAAAAGCCAGTGGGCAGCGGAGCGTAGACATCGATCCCAGAGTGGGAAAGAAGCCTGCAGTGCCGTCCGTTTGGCCTTGAAATGCTCTCCGGGTCCGCCGGACGCGACGCTACTGCGGCACGTATACGCCGCCTTCTCGGGAGCCGCCGTTGTCGCGTTGGAGGAACACCCGACCGCATCGACACGCCGCCGACCGCGTGCGTAGTTACAGGCGCAAACTCAGAGCGCCGACTGATCAGAGCAGTGGCAGCTTCTTACGTTTCATTCGGTTCCAAGATATTAGAACTAAAACCAGCATTTATGAAAAAATATCACAATTTCATAGATAAAATAAAAAAATAAAAAAATGTGTTTGATCCATCGGTGATTCCCATTAATTATCTGGAGTGTCTATTTTCCTTTTTAAATACCCACTTCATAAAAAAGGCTAAGTTTGAACATATAAATAAAAACAAAAAGGGTGTGCAAATATCACACACACACACCCCCACACCCACACACACAGAGCGATTTCAACCATCAGCTTTCATGTTTTGGAACCCAGCAGCTTTTCTTTCCCCCATGCAGCCCCGTCCGTCCCTGTGGCTCACGGACTTCACCCGTGAGCTCGCACACCCGGTGGGAAAGAGTTCCCACTGAGGATCAAGACGCTGCCTGGCATCGGGCACATGCATCAGCAGACCTGCCAGTCTTACAGGGAGGAAACTCCGCGCTTGCAAGGTCACGCTGGAGGACGAGTGAGGGAGAGCGGGGAGGATCACGAACAGAGCGACGACGCAAGGGCAACGGGAATGGAAACTGAAAAAAATGTTGTGTCTGTGTGGGGGGGGGGGGGGGGGGGGCTGGTTGAAGAGAGAGGTGGTGGTGGGGGATGAATCAACAAAACTGTGCCGTCAGCATCCCCAGGGCCAGCAGGGAGTCAAGTGAGTTGCCGTGGACGCCTCGTCTCCCCCCCTCGTCTCCTTCCCTTCCATATCTCCCTTTTGTCTTCCTCTCTCACCCATATGGCAGATTCTACCTCTTCCCCTCCCCCTGCCCTGCTGTGCACTTTATTGAAGAGGGCTCTCTCCCACACACACACATGCTTGCTTAGCCAAGCATCCCACATCCTCTGAGCCACGTCTTATTCACGGTCCGATTACGGCCCGACCGCCCTCCAGGACAGACGGACGGACCTCTTTCCCCTCGTCCTCTTTGTGCCCAGATGTCGTTCAAATGATTCACGGAAAACCCGCTTTGTCCGCCGAGGTCATGAACAAACATCAAAACGTCTGTGGCAAATGCAGCACGCAAAAAAAAAAGCTGCAGCGGGATCATCACGACACTGGTGGAGGAGGAGGAGGAGGAGGAGGAGGAGGAGGAGAGCCTGACATGCAGATATGACCACTTGGTAAACACGGCTATTTATTCATTTTAAACACACAGGGGCCTTTTTTGTTGTTGTTGTTGTTGTTGTTTTTTTCAGGTTAAGAAGAACAAAGAAATAATAAAAAGGCGTCTCAAACAGCTCAAACCCTCCTGTAAACACAGATAGCAAATCCCTGTGCAGTGGACACAAAGTTAAGGGTTCACACACCTCCACAGAACAAGGTAATGAAGTGTGCGCCAACGATTGGACAGAACCCCTGGGAGGCACGGCACACAGCGGCACCGCTACGGAGGAGAGTGATCGGGCCGCTACGTCTTCCTCTCCAGAAACCTCCAGCTCTGCCTGCTGACGCATTCTGCTGGAGTCGGCAGCTCTCTGGCGAAGCTGTGAGAACGCAGAGCCCCGCATGTGGGGGACGGACACGCCTCCTTCAGGTCCGGGGCCCGGCCAACACGGGCCACGCTGCCTTGGATGAATAATAAGGAGGTCCGTTTACTGCCACGACTGTGGCCGCGCCGTCGGGTCAGGGGCGATGTGATACCGGATAGCAATAGAGTACTACGATTGATAACCCTCCCATCATGTGACTGGACGCAGTGTGTGTGTGTGTGTGTGTGTGCGCACAGCTGTTAGCGCCGTCTTCCGATAGCTTAAAGATATCAATTACCGATATATGGACTTCTTTTCGTAGCGTATTCACAATTTACCAACGAGCCAAGATCAAAGAAAACCAGTGCATATTCATATTTTACAAAACTCCAGCCAGTGTATAGGAATCCTTGCTTTTTTAATTATTTAACTGACCCAGGGTGGCAAATGGCTGGATGATCAAGAAAGAAAATAAGAAGGGAAAAAAATACCTTTGCATCGTGTCCCGTTGACTCTATAGATCATCCGTCTGGATTTACAATCTGTAACGCGGTCTTTAGAGGCCATAATCCACTTACAACTAGATCACAAGCTTTTAAATACTGTATGTATATATATATATATACAGGACTGTCTCAGAAAATTAGAATATTGTGATAAAGTTCTTTATTTTCTGTAATGCAATTAAAAAAACAAAAATGTCATGCATTCTGGATTCATTACAAATCAACTGAAATATTGCAAGCCTTTTATTCTTTTAATATTGCTGATTATGGCTTACAGCTTAAGAAAACTCAAAAATCCTATCTCATAAAATTTTAATATTTCCTCAGACCAAGTTTAAAAAAAGATTTATAACAGCTGAGTGTTTGTCAAGGCTCAGGAAACCCTTGCAGGTGTTTCGAGTTAATTAGACAATTCAAGTGATTTGTTTAATACCCTACTAGTATACTTTTTCATGATATTCTAATATTTAGAGATAGGATATTTTAGTTTTCTTAAGCTGTAAGCCATAATCAGCAATATTAAAAGTATAAAAGGCTTGCAATATTTCAGTTGATTTGTAATGAATCCAGAATGCATGACATTTGTTTTTTTAATTGCATTACAGAAAATAAAGAACTTCATCACAATATTCTAATTTTCTGAGACAGTCCTGTATATAAAAGCTTTTGATCCAGTCAGGCTCAGCATCAGTGCAAATATAACTAGAACGGGCACTCGGTAGAGCGCATACCTTCGCATATCACAAGATTGGGCATTGGATTATGAACATTCTGGCATTAGTTGCATGCCAATTGGATAGAAATTGACCGTGCGATGGTAAAAAGAAGATTTTGACCTTTTCATGACCTTGACCTTGACCTTTGGCCCGATCGATCCCAAAATCTAATCAAATGGTCCCCGGATAATAACCAATCATCCCACCAAATTTCATGCGATTCGGTTTAATACTTTTTGAGTTATGTGAGTAACACGCATACAAATAAATAAATAAATGGCGATCAAAACATAACCTTCTGCATTTTCAATGCGAAGGTAATGAGAAAGGTACTCACAGCCCAATGAGTCACATGAGAACGCCCTGCCATGGCATCTGTGAGTTTTGCATCCTAATTCTACCGCTCGTTTCTTCTTCTTTTTTACAAAACCATGTCAGCAACAGAGGAGCATCCGCAGCAGAAGCTCCCCGCTTCAGCTCCGACCCGCGCTCGCTTAAGTAATAGCTGTATGTAATCCGACCGAGACAAGCGGCTCAGCGAGCTGCCAAAACTGTCATTTAAATCGAAGTGTAAAGAGGAGCGGCCCGATCGGGCGCTTTGAATCCCAAACAAACCGGAGTGTTGCTGAAAGTGTGCCCAGACTTTCAGATGGCCCTCGCACTGCCATTTCAGGAAAAGATGCGTGTGCGCGCCATTGTTTGGCCCCGTCCGCCTGACAGCACACCCTCTAATGTCCATTTAGGTCATGGGGTCGGGTTGCGACACCGCTCGATAGTTTCCCTTCATTGATAGCCGATCACCCCGGTGAACACGGTCCGTCTGCAGCGGTCACTGTATTTAGCCCACAGGTCTTTTGCACTATATTAGTCATGCCATACAAATAAGGATACGCACTCCAACTTTGATCAAGGATTTTTCTCCTTTGTTGTTTTCTTCAGCACTTAAGGATGTATAACTTTTAAAAATAAGGACACTTCAAAATGCATGTCCATAAGTGGTGAAATGCTGAGGCTGGTACTCTAATAATAGCCGACTTAATAGCAAGAGGTGGCCAGAAAAAAATAAAAAGGCTTGCATGCTGAAGTCATTATTGCGGTCGAGGGCGCTATGTCCGCCCGCACGCTGCTTCCCTGAGTTTTAACAGAAAGAAATGCTCCGTTGACTTTATAGCTTTCGCTATTTTCACTTCTCGGGATTTTTTCTTCGATCGACGTTGAGATATAAAACGCGACACTTCCTCTACATACGCAAATCCCACCTATCGGAAGGTTAGAATATTTCCGTGTGGAGCACGCGTCCAGCTCAACGGTCCGAGAAGAGAAACGGAGATGTGAAAACTCACAGGGAGTGAGTAAACGCTGCAACTGCACTTATCACGACAACAGATGCACGTGAAGGCAGCGTCGAGCGTTGGCATTATATGGACATCAATTAGCATTAAAAAGCCTGTTTCTTGTATTAAAAAAAAAAAGTCAACTCAAAGCCTGGTTGTCTTTCGGCAAATAAATAAACTTGACGGGACATGCATGTCTTTATGGAATTATTTTGTTTAGTTTTTCCCGCAGCCACATTAAAGCTGAAACTATCTAAACACTTGTTAGATTGACGAGCGAAAGCTGCTAATGAAGTTTCGGCGCGTTGGAGAAGTGTAAGAGTCGGGCGGTGCCGAGAACTCACGCGTCCTCATTTAGGCACCATCTTTCATCACCGCTATGTCGGAGTGAGAGGTTCCGGAGCCGGGGGGGATGGGGAAAGTTCTCAACCACGGGAGTAACGAGGAGCACGGGATTCTGGCGGCGGACTCCGATGGGGATCCCGAGTCCAGAGGCTAAGAGACAGAGTTGTGCTGACAACTGAGAAACTTCTCCCCCCCCCCCACAAAACTATTTCAATTCAGTTTATTTTGTAACGCCCAATATCAAAAATTAAAAATGTGCCTCAGAGGGCTTTGCAATCTGTACACGTACGACATCCCTGACCTTTGACCTCACATCGGATCAGGATAAACTCCCAAGAGAACGGAAGAGAAACTTTCATGGGGGAAAAAGAAGAGGGAAGAAACCTTCAGGAGAGCGACAGAGGAGGATCCCTCTCCAGGATGGACAGAAGAACAGACGTCATGTGTATGAAGAACCAACAGCGTGACAGTTACATAATCACATTCAATGAAAAAACACAACGGCTCCAAAGCGAGGCCCCGCGAGGAGTCCAACACACTGTAATTACATCTCTATGAACATTCTTCTTACACCACGAGTTGGTAACACACCATTTGGATTGCGGCTGGGGTTGTGGACGTAATAGATTACAAAAATAAGTCGACGCTCGTTGGAACGTCGTTGTTCAGCTGTCGTACGCATTCACCGTTTCCTTGAGGCAGGACGGAGCGAGCGAGGGGCTTTAAAGAACGTGACGGGCGGTCGGGGGTTAAATGTGTTCAATCGGTACTCTTGCAAAAACACAGTTGCTTATCTGCCACTGCGTGTTCCTTCAGCGATGACATCATAATGATCGCTTGAAGTGCTTCATTAAAAAAAAACACGGATTGTTCGGTTCGGGGAAAGGGCTGCTGCGCCCTACGAGGAGCAAATTAGTTTCTTTGCAATTGATGAATGAATCGCGAGATTACAATCGACAAATGAAACACAATGCTCGATTGGATCGACCAATTGAAAAAGAGCCGCCGATTTGGATACACGCGACGGTGTAGCTAGAAACACATTACCGTCAACATCTAAAACAGAAAGGAGATGTATGGAGTAGCTCATAAAACACTTTCCGAAATATTGGATTGGATTCAAATTATTGTCATTGCAGAGTACAACAACATGTGTTCTCTGCATTTAACCCCTCCTTAGTTATCAAGGAGCAGTGGGCTGCAGCGATGCGCCCGGGGAGCAACTGGGGGTTCAGTGCCTTGCTCATGGACACTTCGACTCGCAACTAACGGGGATCGGACCGACGACCTTGGGGCCGCAGGACGACCCCCTTACCCCGCCGAGCTACGGCCGCCCTCGCGTGAAAAACAAACATGCCGTGCGGAAGCTTTCCTGCCAGCGTTCTGTGAGAACTCTTTAATATAAAAAAAAACAACGAATCAGCAATCGGCCAACGCATCAGCTGATCGTAAAGACTTCAAAATCATCAAAATCAGGTGCTGTCAAACAGATTTCCTGGAAGCGTCCAGACCCTCTGCTCTGGTCTCTCAACCCTCCTGTTACCTTCAAATGTTGTAATATCTCTTACCCTGGAGGTCAGTTGGACTGCAGCGATTTAAACCTCCAGAAAGTTATTCTAATTCCATTGAGTTCCCGTGTTTAAGCGTCAGGTACGTAATGTGTGTTTGTTGATACCTGAATAGCCCTTAAATAAAACAGTCAGTGCGTTTACATGCAATCGAATTATTGGCTTAGTCGGACTGAAATCGAATTATCCGTTTCATGTAAACACATTAGTCGGACTATGTGCGGTCCGACTTCGGTCCGATTAACACCCCTGGATAGCTCGGTCCGATCCGGTTGATAATTCGACTCTCGCGGCATGTAACTCTGAATTCGATTCGGAACTGGACTTTGCGTCTTTGCGCATGCTCGAGATCCCGCCGCCCTCCTCCCTCCCTCCCATGTCGTGACCCGGAAGTCGAAAGAGACGATAAATTGTCACTGCCGGCAACCTGGCCGGCAGAAAACAAACAAATAACCAGTCCCGCTGCTAACCATGTTGGTGCCCTAAGCATAACTCCTCATGATGCCCCCCTGAGATAGGGTCTGTGTGCGCGGATGTGTCGGCGCGCATCACGGCAGAGCGATGCGACCCGAGAAGTGTTAACGGGGGTGCTGAGCGATTAAATATATCTCTTGTTCTGCCTGTTTTGTGATATACATGCCTAAAAGGCGCCTAATATTTCTAGACTGAAATAATATCGGCATTATAATTATTATAACTATGAGGATTTTATTAGTTGCCTATTTTGTGGAGCCCCCTCAGGACTTGGTGCCCTACGCGCAGCGCGTCGTGCGCGTTATGGGAGCGGCGGCGCTGCAAACAACGCTCTGGAGAACACAAGAGCCACCACACATTTCTGGACCGAAGAGCAGACAGAATTTATGCTTAATGTATTGAAGGAGTTGAACATACTAAAGTTCATGGTTCTTTCTCGAAATGTTGATGTTGTTGTTGGTGGTGGTGAAGAGGTCAAGCGGAAATGGCTGTATCACCACGAGTTGTAATGAAAACAGCGCCACCTATCGTATCGGATATGACATGCTTTCGGCCAATGATTCGAATTACTCACTGCCATGTATATTGGGATAACAGCAGATCCCCCAAAAGATAGCATAGTCCGACTAAAGCAAGATTCGAATTATACCATCATGTAACCGCACTGAGTGTGTAGAAGGCTGCTGTGTGAACGAGTACATATTGGCCCCTCCCCCGCCTCATGTGTGAACTATCTGTGGTTTGCTGGTTAACCTTTTGGAAGATTTTAAAAATCGCATTTTATAGTTATAATGACCTCAATATCATCCAAAACAACCCAAACCTATAACATAGGTCTATAACATGTTGATATTTCAGCCTGGGGTCAGATTGACCCCAAAGAACACCGATGTGCACGAGTGTGTTCAGGACATTGAAAACATGTCATCATGTTTATTTTATGTTTACCCAGTTGTCCTCTTTAAATAAGGAAAAGTGGTGAAATGTGAAGCAGAAAACATGATGTCAATCATATGTTTTGAGACTTTAAACATCGAATGGGGTCAAATTGAGCCCAAAGGTAGCAGGAGGGCTAACGAGAAACCCCTCGCAGTGACTGTCGCTGGGAGGAAACGCCAAAGGACAACCACATTCACAAATATCTTTGTAGTTTTTTTTAATGGGAAAACACAACACGACTACACAGTTCTGTCACGCTAACCTCGCTTTTCTTTGACTCGATGCACAATGTTGGTTCTGAGGAGTCAAATCTAGGAAGTCCCACTTTCGCGATTTGTTTTTGTGCGGAGCGAATGGCCTGCAACTTCAGACGCGTAGAGACCGACAACAGAGAACATTCCACCGACGCGCACGCACACTTTCCACTCCGGGAAAAAGAAAACAACACGGTCGCTATCTGTCGTAAATGCGGGCTGAGAAATTCCAGAAATGTAAAGACTTGTCCAAAGCGCTTCTCAGCAATGAATGGTAACTCATGTTAAATTGAATGCGGTGGCCGGTGAGGCCGTCGAGTGTTTGTTGTGCGTGGCACGGTCATTTTTTTTTAAATAAAAGAATGTTGCGTGCTCCAGGTGGGACAGGCCTCCCCATTTCCTGCCTATGAATTATAGCATGTGATCTTAACCCTCCTGTTACCTTTGGGGTCAATTTGACCCCATTCAATGTTTAACGTCTCTAAAAAAAATGATCTACATCATTTTTTTTGCTTCATATTTCATGACTTTTCCTGATTTATTGGAGACAACTGGGAAAACATAAAATTCACATGATGATATGTTTTCAATGTCCTGAACACAACTTGTACCCATCGGTGTTCTTTGGGGTCAATTTGACTCCAGGCTGTTTTTTACTGTCAAATATATAAGAAAATATCAACTTTTTATTTATTTAAAGGGCTATTTAGGTCATCAACAAACAAACATAAAGTACCTCACACTTAAACTTGGGAAACAATATTAATTCTAATAATTTTCTGTAGGTTTTAACTGCTGGGGTCAAATTGAACCCACGGGTAAAAGATGTTATACATTTAAAGGTAACAGGAGGGTTAAGCGTCTCGCAGGTGGCCGAACCTTTTCTTTCAGAATCAGGTTTTATTGGCCAAGTAAGTTTACACAAACAAGGAATTTGTCTTGGTAAAGTGACTCTCAGTGTGCTTACACAAAATATACATTACAACACAACACAAAACAAAAACAAAACAGTGCAGGACAAAACAAACAGTGCAACGGTCTAAGAAGTTTAAGAAAGTGACTTAAGAAAGTATATACAAGGCGGAATGGCCGATTCTACGCAGCACTGTGTCAAGAGATTTCACGCTGATCTTTTAAAATGCCGCGTGGGTGTGTTTTACAAGCTCGGTTCTGAAAGCGCGTGGCGCCGCGTCACTGCGGCGTCGGCATCTCTACGCGCGCCGACACGAATCGCCCAGGGCCAGAACAAATCCTGACCTGTTTTATAGAAACAAAAAGGGATCAAATTAAAATGTTCCCACTGAGTGATCAGAGAACACAAATATGCCCCATGAGCCGGCAGCACCTGCTACGCTCTGCTCTCAGCACCCCACCACCCCATCCCCCCTTCTCTGAATCGTGTTTAGATCCACTGTCGCATCTCCATTGGCTCTAAAATATATATATATACACACCTTTAGAGATTTAAAAGCAGTGTGTGTGTGTGTGTCCGTTTTAATGTTAGGTGTCACTGCTATCAACGGAATTTCTTGTTAACTAACCGGATCACACTAGTTCGTGGTCAGCGATGGTTCGCGGAAGGATCATCAGGCCGATAACGACTCAACATCGGCGACAATTAGGGCCGAACCATTCGATTCGATGTTAATAAACTGAAACCATTTTACACTGCATTTTTGTTTTATTCCCGCTTCGCTTTTTACCAATCTGTTGCTACACCAGGTTGCAATGTCTATTAATTATGGAGATTCTTTTACCGAGCTGTGATCCAATTTCTTATTTTACTATCAAATGACACATCGGTCCATCTACACATCAGTGTGTGGGGTTTACGGTGTAAGAGCCCCGTTCTCAGAGCGGTTCTCGACCGTGGATCAGAGCCAACGTTCAATCCGACGTGAGCGTGATGTGTACTTTGCTAGCTGTGGTCAAGGACTTCCAATGGGCCTTGAGGAATCCCTCTACTAGCCCCAACAGATAAAGGAAAATACCAGAACACCCAGAGCGTATCAATCCCAATGATCCGGTCTATGACTAAAACACCGTTTGCTCAATTCTCAAACTTCTTAACAGGAAGCGAGGGGCTGGAAGCGCTGTTACAAAGGGCATCGAGTCAGGAGGTATTGTGGTTAATTGAGGAAGTCTCTCAGATGGCCGGGGCTTGACCTCTTCGCCGTGAGTCACCTCAGCACGGACAATAACGCACTCCACGGGGTCAAATGCGTGGAAGTGCGCTCGCCCAGGACGGCTCACTAAGAGGCACTCTATTGTTCCTAATATTGTTCCTCCTTTTACTTCTATATTTAGCCACATCACCGAGGAATCCGGGCACTGAATCATTTCAGACGTTCAAAGGTTTAAGGGAAGAGTATGTCGTTTCAGGGTAGGGCTTGGCGATATGGCCCAAAATTCATATCTTTATTATGACGTATATTACAATATAGCTTATAGTTTTTTGGGTATTTCACAACTAGATATTCTATTTAACATTAGCATATGGAAAACCATAATTGTCGATACACCTGCGTGAATTAAATACTTGACAAATGAAAAGCACATCGTATTTTTCTCAGTTCGAGTTACTGCGAGAAACTTTAAACTCGTTATGAAACTCTCATATTAATAATGATTTCTCTACATGACCTACATAATTAAACCAGATAATCAAAGAAAATATTTTGATTGTTTTTGTAAAGGGATTCCAGCACTTTGAAACACTACCTCTTTCGTCCACAAGGGGCCGCCAATTTTGGTGCAAAACTAACATAACGAGATATTTACAGCTTCTTTGTTTACATGCACGCAATTTGTAATCAGATTAAGGAAATATTTCTGATTAAAGTCAGTTTGATCATACTTTGAGAAATTAGAGTTAGAATCGGCTTGTTTTGCTCGTCGGGCGATATCTCAAGGAAGGAATGCGTCGTGATATATGATTCTACTGAAAGACAATTAATAAACATATTGAATTAGCCGGACGCTGATTCGATCCCGTTCACGGGGCAGAGTATTTGGTGCAAAAGCACAAGGCCTCGGCGCAGACGTGGCGCTTATAAAACAAGAAAAGAGCGGTTTCCACCGCTACTCCATGTGACCTGCATTATTGATGAGTTTAGCCTAATCCCAGGCGAATACAATGTACAGCCACATCATGACACAAACCATGTTTTCGGGGGGTGATACGCACACGGCGAGCGGCGGTGACGTGAAGCCTTTGTGCGGCTGTCTGCTCCTAAGCATACGTTTGCAAAGCCTGCCTGAGAGTGTTGAAAGAAATTAAAAGCGCACTGCGTAGACTAAGCCTCGTGCCATGTGGCATTTCCTCAAGGATACTGGAGAACGCTTTCCAAAGGTTGTATTTGAACTTTAATATTAAGTAGATCACGAGATGCGAGGTGAAATACTTCTTGAGAGGGGAAGCGAGGCTGGTCTGGAACATGCCGTGTGGTGGGGAAGAGGCAAAACAATGTCGATACAACTCAAGTGGTTCTTCTGTACGTGAAGCCAAAATATTTTGACTAATTAATGCCGGCTGGGCCGTAAAGTTCTGCTTCGCTAAATGGTGCGTTCAAACGTCATTTCCGTAAAAAGGAGTAATTCCAATAAAATATTGTAAAATGTAGGTTTTTCGGGAGAAACTAGATGTTTTTCACTGCAATATAAAACGTGTAAAAACACATTTAGAGATGATCAATAACTAGGAGCGTAGCGGAGCATTTCTGCCAATGAGTTGTCCAATCAACTGCGAGAGGCCGAGTCGTGGTGGCTTAACGGAGGCCTCGTCCTGCCCTTTGTACTGTTAATACGAGTGTGTGTGTGTGTGTGCAGCATCGACTGTACCATTGCATTCACGCACTGATGCTAATCTGGTCTGGCGTGTGCATTAGCCCCTTCCCCTTTTTCCTCTGACGAACACACATTTTTAGTGAAAGTAAAAAAAGAGGTTACAACATTCGTCAAAAAAACCCAACAACAAAGCAAAAGACTGTTGTTGTTGTCCCCAAAAGCAAAGAGTGTTACATTAGGCAATCAGGAGTGTATCGCAAATGTACATACTACATGCAATTGGGTGACGGGGGCGATGGGGCGGCATTGATGGGCCTTTCCCCCTCAGGGAAGTCCAGAATGTCTTGGCCACTTAGCCGGGTCACGCTGCTTCTTCTGGAAAAATATATCAAACTACCTTTCCCCATCCTCACTCCACTGAATTATCTGATAAATTATGTGATAAACACAATTCCGTGGAGCACAAAAGGCTGATACAGTCCAATGTGGAATACCCCTTTACTTGATTCTGTGTTTTATAGTGAGCGGGATTGCTTTAGCAGAAAGCCGGCGCCGGCTCGGCTTAGTGCAACACGAAGGTCTGATTTCCATGTGTTCCACAAATAATCATTTTTTTTGTGCGTGTTGGTCTGAATAGCAAAGTGCACTCAACACGGCAAGAAAGGAGTTGCTTTGGTACACCTACCGAAAGAAAAATGGCACAATAGCAGAAAATGAAGTTCCCTACAAAAATGCAAAAAGTTGTTCTCCTTTTCTACAAAACAAGCGTAACCTGAAATTGATGCTGAAAAAGTGAAATGCAAATTTAAACTAGAACGGGCACTCGGTAGAGCGCAAACCTTCGCATATCACAAGATTGGGCATTGAATTATGAACATTTTGGCATTAGTTGCATGCCAATTGGATAAAAATTGACCGTGCTATGGTAAAAAGAAGATTTTGACCTTTCCATGACCTTGATCTTGACCTTTGACCCGATTGATCCCAAAATCTAATCAACTGGTCCCCGGATAATAACCAATCATCCCACCAAATTTCATGCGATTCGGTTTAAAACTTTTTTTGTTTTGCGAATAACACGCATACAAATAAATAAATATAAGGCGATCAAAACATAACCTTCCGCATTTTCAATGCAACGGTAAAAATGAAAAAAGCTGGGTGCCATTTCTTTTAAAAAAAATTATAACACGATATTCCTGTAGGGAAGTGTACGCGTACGCACGGACAACTACATCACACATCGCTGCTTTGTTGGATGGTCAAACACAATCTCCACGAGCTTCTGTGTTCCAGCCGTCATTATATCTGTGCAATACACCATGGATAAATGCACGCCATTGACCCTTCACTTTCTCAGTGGTTATTCAATTCAATTCAGTTTATTTGTATAGCCCAATTTCACACATTACAAATTTGTCTCGGAGTGCTTTACAATCTGTACACAGACATCCCTGCCCCAAAACCTCACATCGGACCAGGAAAAACTCCCAAATAACCCTTCAGGGGGAAAAAAAGGGAAGAATATCACAGTTATGTGGAAGAGTTTTATTCTAATGAATAACAAGGCAACCACGGCTGCCTAACTGTGTCAGATTAATACAAAATGATGATGTGCATCTTTAATATCCTGTTCACAACTGTGGGCACATGGCTTTGACGCACACATTCAGAGACCGATATCCAACACCACCCTGCCTGCGAGTGCCGAGGCGTTGACACTGGTACATAGCGTGTAGTTGGTCTATGACTTTTTACGAGAGTGGCCAGTTTCCATCAGTCTGTGTAAAACGTAACTGCGTGGCACAACATAATTGTAACTCGCGATCCCCTCTTCCTGCGGAAGCTGCCGTCAGTTCCAGACGGTTTCATTTTAATGTCAATTATCACGTTTATGTGTTTTTTTACGACTGTTAGGAAGAGTGCGCCGACGTGTAAATAATAAAAATGTGCCATCAAATCGTTCGTGGGAGCCGAGCAAGTCGCGGCATTTTCTAAAACGCCGCACTGAGAACATTGTCAGCGCCTGTACCCCCACAGACGCGGACATTGAAACTGCAGTCGTGCTGCCGGTGTGATGATAATATTCAGTCTGAAGCTCACGTCGACGGCTATTTTTGCATCGAACGTGCGACACATTAGCGGCGGAATAAATAAATAAACTAGAACGGGCACTCGGTAGAGTGCATACCTTCGCCGCAGCCACATGTTGGCATTAGTTGCATGCCAATTGGATACAAATTGACCGCGCTATGGTAAAAAGAAGATTTCGACCTTTTCATGACCGTGACCTTTCACCCGATCGATCCCAAAATCTAATCAAATGGTCCCCGGATAATAACCAATCATCCCACCAAATTTCATGCGATTCGGTTTAATACTTTTTGAATTATGCGAATAACACGCAAACACGCACACATACAAATAAATAGCAATCAAAACATGACCGTCCGCATTTGCAATGCGAAGGTAATGATGCACGACTTTGAGTTTCTAGAAGAGACCCGGCACACGCGCCCCTGAGTCGCGCTGCTGGCTGCTCTGACCTGTTGACGCCGGCGGGGAAATATAAAAAATATATAACGCGCGCATACTCACACGGGCCGTGTGCAAAAAACGGCCCACGGGCCTGCACAGTGAAACAAAAGCGCTCTATAAAGCCCCTCACATCAAAAGATGATTGGTCCAGATTGTGCCCACATGCCGTCCACACCTGAACTCCAATGTAGGGGCCCTCACCCGGCAGAATACGATGGAGCTCGAGGACCCAAACGCGAGTGAGGCCCGAACCTCGGAGCCACCTTCAGTCCGACAAGAGTTTACTTTGCAAAGGAACAAACGCAAACCGAGGTCAGCGACCCCTCTGTGTCTCCTCCGCATAAAGACAATAAGCATCTTCTAATAAGCGTCTTCTCGTTTAGAGGCAGCAGAGACACTTTTTGAAACTCTAAACTTGATAACGGGTCACGAGCGACCGCCCTGCCCCCCCTTACGAGTGCATCCTGTCCCGTCTTAAAACCTTTTTTTATTCGAGCTGACGTTTGCTCAGATCTAAAAGAAAAGCACAGGGCAAAAGAAGGATGAGCAGCTGGGAGCGGCAAACGGCACGCGGGTGGCCGCTGATAACGAGCGTGTAGGAATTCAAGAGAGTTCGGTCAGTTTGACTTCCCCCGGGGAAATATTTTAGACAAAAAGAGCGGGAAAACCCAGCGCAAAAAAAAAGATGGCCGGCTTGTTTTCGAGGAGCTGTTTCTGGCGCCGTGTTGGACAGTCCAGAAGGTTCTCTTTGGACTATTTGCCCAAATTTGGTGCTTGGTTGTTTGGTCCGGCAAAAAAAAATGTTTTTTTAAATTCCGACAAACCCTAAAGTCGGTGCTCTTGTTGCTCAGAAAGGAAAGAGAAGTTACAAACAGACAAAGAAAACGTGCCCCTTCCTGGAAAGGTTGATTATGAGTCTTAGAGGTCATTTTAAGGTCATCAATCATGGGTCTTCGTCGGCTTAAATCTGTGTAATGTGAGATAAAACACTTGGATTAAAGTCTCCGGCAGCCTCTTTAAGTGTGTTTGCTCATCACTACCCATCAGCCTTTGCTGCATAGCGCCTCGCCCACGATGTGTTCATCGGGGCTGCACGAAGGTCACGGCTCCCGTTTTTGGTTACCTTCAGTTATGCGTTACAGGAGCATAACAAATAAAAATAAAAAAGTGGGGGGGGTGTGGGGAAGAGTCAATTCATCAGCACGGGTAGCAGCAGTATCGCAGCAGCCTCTCCACGACCACAGAGCCAGTGATGCACCCCAACTGCAAACAGCTTTCTTGGGAAGGCACGACGCAGCAGCGCTGGGTGAACTTTGCTCTCTCACACACACACACACACACACACTCAGGGTCAACGCTACACTCAGTGCCTGGTCTAAGCAGATTGTCACCTCAGCAAGTGGAGCTCTGCATCAGTTTGTCAAGCATACACGGCATGTGTACAGCCGGCCCTCTGGCTTAGTTCAATTCAATTCAGTTTATTTGTATAGCCCAATTTCACAAATTAGTCTCGGAGTGCTTTACAATCTGTACACATAGACATCCCTGCCCCAAACCCTCACATCGGATCAGGAAAAACTCCCAAATAACCCTTCAGGGGGAAAAAAGGGAAGAAACCTTCAGGAGAGCAACAGAGGAGGATCCCTCTCCAGGATGGACAGAACAATAGATGTCATGTGACCAGAAGGACAGATTTAGAGTTAAAATACATTCAATGAATAAGACAGTGTTGTGGTCAGTATTTGCTCAGCCCCCCCCCCCCCCCCCCACAACAGTGTTTAGTTTTCGACGACTAATCGCAACTGGATTTTGCACACAGAAAACTCAAGTTCTCCTTTTAACTCGGCACATCAGCCAAATTGCTTATCCCGCACAGCGGCGAGTGAATTAAATGACTCTGGATTCTTTCTTGAAGCGAAGGCAAGCGTTCGCTCCTCCGTTGCGTTGTTTTTCTGCAACCAAAAAGAAAGAAAGAAGAAAGTGTGCTGCATTGTTTACAAAGAAATGAACACGCGAGTTGATGGAGGGAACGCCACTGGGCTCGAGAGCAAACCCCCGTCTTTCTTCCGGGAGGTGACGACACCAAACGGATCACACACACGAAAACAAACAACTAGTGTAAGCACGGAACTTCTTCTTTCCGGCTTTTCTCTCCATCGCACATCACTAACTCTGCTTCCTCCCCGGAGTCCGTGGCTTCCCGTCTCATAGGGTCCATCATCATATACACAACTGAATGAAACGGGCCAGGAGGGTGCCTTATGTATTTATGTGAAGGTCTAAAAAGCCTGTTGAGGTAAAGACAGATTCTCATCTAAGCAACGGGTCAGCGGTTAGAATTTATTCATCGTCTGTGGCCACGAGAAGTTTAAATTGTTGCTGCCACGGTGGAAAAGGAAGACAAGGTGCGCCATCAGCGTGGAGATATCAAGTTGTACATCCGCCTTGGAATTAATTGCAGCCAGCAACCTCCGGTATCCCAGTGTGACGCCAGAGGTGCGGTTGCTTTCGTGACACCAATCACAGGGAAGATTTTTTTTTTTTCCTCCCCTCCGGAAACATATGGTGTCAGCGGAAGAAAGGCGAAGACTGTGCATGCATTAAAACCTCCGCAAGTAGAAGAAAAAATAGGCGATACAGATAATCAAAACGTCTGCACGGCAAGCGGTACGCTGCCCCAAAAATGACACCAGTATCACGATGCAAGACCATTTTTTTCTTTCCTGAACTTGATGTTGATGCATAAATTGACCTGTTGTGACCTCTAAAATAATCCCAAACACACAACCACAAACAGGCGTAAAGGCTGTGTATGGCATCCCTACGTATACTGACCATGAAGTGAGCGCCAACCAATTGCTGATAAATGCAAGTCAGATAAAAGAGACCAAAACCAGGCCGTAGACGTCTATTTGACGTCTTAATACGACTTTGGTGTTTGATTTGCTTTTGGACCGGCCTCTAGTGGCCATTTGAATGAACTGACGTTTTTGGTGCTTCCATGTTGGCTTAATTTCTTAGCAATCGAAGTGTCAACTAAGTTAGGGTGACCAGATTTGAGTTTGTGAAAAAGAGGACACTTCGTCTCGGGGGGGGTGGGGGGGCACAAACAACAATTCAACTAGTGGAGGCGGCAAGGTGCTCAGTGTTGCCGGATTGGAGATGGCGAAGTATCGTACCAAAGGCTTAAAATGGTCGTATTTGGAGGATAATTATCGTGTATCTGGCAACCCTGAGATCGGTCGACCAATGACTGTTCTCTCTACAGTCAGAGCTCACGCAAGAAGGTGGAACGTAAGGGAGATACCATTTCCAAAACCTGTATGGGGTAAATACTAGTTTTGAAAGAGCCAGAGAAATACAAATATCCGACGAAGCAAAATCCCGACGTTTTTAGAATCCCTGCCGGACGCATTTTTTAGGTCTCAAAAAGAGGACATGTCTGGGGAAAAGAGGACGTCTGGTCAGCCTAACTAAGTAGTAGTGAGACGGAGATGAACGCTCCTCGGCCAGCTAGCCTGCATATGCCACCGTGCTTTTACGACACGCCTGTTACAGCCATTGAGCGGAATCGTACCCGCGTCACTTGCGACAGCACGTCCCGCAGCATCGCAGACACGGGTCGGGACATCGCAAAAAGAGTCGTCACATTTTCACCCATTCAGTGACCGGCTGGTTAGCTTGCCCCTTTTCCGCCATGCTTCCCCCCCCCCCCCCCCCATCTCTCAAAACTGGTGTCAGGTGACTGACTCCTTCCCCCACGTGATGCAGAAAAAACCACTGGATCATTTCCAGGTCAGGGTGCATCTGGGGGAACTTCACCCTCTGGATTCATCACTTGAAAAGACATAGAGGAACAACATTAAATAATAATAGTGACATTTGTATCTGCCGCTAGGGAGTCCAAGCAACAGTGCAATCAGTGTTGATGACTTTTTTTTCCCTCCATTTCTTCTTCTTATAATCCAGTTACGACACTTGCTGGACAGCGAAGAGGCGTTTGCAAAAATACCGTGCAGGTTTGCACCGCACTGCGTGTGCGCGTGCACGTCAGCCCGCCTGTCGCGCAATGCTTTCGACCTGCTCGCCAATTCAACGGGGCTTATGCAAACGTGTGCGCGCACCCCTGCATCCGCACTTCGATGCGTTGCCGCAGCTAGCATAGCATTTGCACATGACCGCGCATCCTCGCCGCGGATCGGCGGCGACGTGATGCGGTCTCCCCCCCCCCCCCCCCGGCTAGACCTTCGCAGGCACCGGTGAAAGGGCAAAGCCGAGGTAAGACGACAGCCGTAAACCCCGCTGCGAAAAACAGACATGCGCGCGCACACACACACACACAAAAACACACACAAACACACGCGGGGTAATATCGAGCGGACGCGTTAAAGCGAACAGCGGGTGTAATTGTGATAAGCGAGTAGCTGCGTCCGCGCAGACTATTATTACATAAACACAACCGGAACCCACATCGCATCAGCTCAACCCCCGGTCGCCTCATCCTCCGCAGCCCCGAAAATAACACGCCAGGAGCCTATACTCACGGTTTTAGGGCTGCAACGGAAAGTTGGGGTTTTCGGACACGTTGGCGCTCTTCTCCGCCACTTCAAAACAAAGGTGGCCGTGTTCCTCCGTGTGGTCGCTGGCGTTTGGAGGAGGAGAAGAAGGAGAAGAAGAAGAAGGGGGGAACAAATGAACAGAGGGCTGTTGTACGGTCGCATGTACTGCAGTGTTCACGGGCTGCTGTCGGCATTCTCCTTCGTCGCGGTGTTTCCTCGCGGCGGGTGAAGGGGGGTGGTGCACGAGCGCCGCCACGCGCTACGGAGTGGTACTTCAACTCACGGCTTTAAAAAAAAATAACAAACATTTACCTTCGTATATATATTTTATGGAAACCACAAGGTTGTACAACATTTAACTAGAAGATGACTGTTGCATGTCATTAACTAGAATGGGCACTCGGTAGAGCGCATACCTTCGCATATCACAAGATTGGGCATTGAATTATGAACATTTTGTCAAAAGATGTTGACCTTTTCATGACCTTGACCTTTGACCCAATTGATCCCAAAATCTAATCAAATGGTCCCCGGATAATAACCAATCATCCCACCAAATTTCATGCGATTCGGTTTAATACTTTTTGTGTTATGCGAGTAACACGCATACAAATAAATAAATAAATACACGGCGATCAAAACATAACCTTCCGCATTTTCAATGAGAAGCTTATCATTACATATGTATTTCGGCCTCAACATGGAGACGTGAGAGACTTTGGGGAAGTATTTCTACACTTGAACCTTTCCTGATTGCTTCACCTGCACTGACTTGCACCTTCATGACTCACATTAACAAGTCCATGTTTGACATGACATATATAAATCCTTCACATTATATATTCTACTCACACAAATGTAGTTGGCAGGATTAAAGTCAGATCCCTTTAGCAACAAACTAAACAAGCACAATATCATCCACAATTTCATTTGATTTTGGATTAAATTTGAGATTTTCGATTATTAGTTGTGATGCATTAAACTCAACAGATCATTTGTGTCATGCAATGGCAATAACTATTTTTTTTCTTCTTCTTTATAAAAGAATGTACCACACTAGATGGTCAAATTTAATAAAAATACTTTGAATTTACTCTTACAACTCAGATAAGATCCATTTGGTGGCAGTAGAGCTTAACAGCACCTTGAGTAAAGTATACACCCAGTGGCAGGGCCAGCCCTGTGTGTCGAGAGGCCCTAAGCAGGAGATGGTTGGAAGCCTTGCTCGCGCCCTTTTTATTTAGCAGTCATTTTAATACTAATACAGTGTTTGTATACAGGTAAAAATATAATCTGATGATACTACTGCTAATTAAATACACAGACTGACAGAAACACTCAAAGTAAAGGTGACTGCACTTGCCATTTTCTCTCCCTGTTTTTTTCCTGAATGCTTTCCCTGAAAGTTGATTTGAAAATAAAAATTAGTTATGGTAAACAATCTAGATACAATATATCAGATGATTATATATGTTTTGTGAAGTAGACATTTAAATCAGCTGCTTCTTGTAAATGTGCTGAGATTAAGTAATGCAAAACATTCATTTCAACATGGAAGAGTGAGCACCGTCAGTGGATCAACAGCTTAAAAGTCCACAAGGAAAAGCAGCTTAGATTTGAAAGGTAGACATGCTCTTTCCTCTATTCTTTTATTGTCCCACTCATTAGGACATGAGTTCCACTGATGAAATGATATTTAAGAAGAGTTAAACAGGCAAGTAAGTATATAAAATGCATTTATTGAAAAGTGCAAAGATATTAAATGCACACAGATCTCAGATTTTAATAGGATCATCAGATATGCACACACAATAGACAACTGTACATTTAGCCACTAGCTATCAGCAAATAATGTACTGTGCATGTTATCATGCAGCCCAAGTAAGGTACAGGTTGCTCCTCCGTCTTTGTCCTTCATGTCATATAAATATTGTGTTGTTCCAGATAGCAAGTTGACCTGTGTCTTGGTTGAAAGGCAGAAAATTATAATCTATTTACACACTTTCTAATTTGGTATATCTGTCTTTTGAAATTTGTATCTATACAGTTTCAAAAGCAAAACCACTTTGCTGTGTGCTTAAAATATGATGAAAAGTTTCATGTTATATATTTACATACATTTAACTCTTCACTCTAATGAAACTTAAAGACAAGTGAACATCCGAAAAGCTTTCAATAAAAAGCAAAAGATATTTAAGGCAAATAATTTCATTTACAAGGATCATCTCCGACAAATCGGTAAATTTAACTAGACCATTTGGTCTAGACCGAAAGGCAGAACAAGTAAATATGCATTAAGAAGTAAGTTCATTTTTACATGCTTTTGAGTTTCCTCATTTCATTTTAAAAGTAATTCCACCTAGAATTCTGTTGCAAATTAAGGTAAACTTGGAACCATAAACGAGGGGATTCATAATGGGAGGTATAAGTTATTTTGCAATAACATTTTGAATAGTTGGAGGGAACTTTGAACCAAACCACATATTAAAGACACAAAAAAGTACAGTCACAAGGAAATTGAGCATGCAAGTTAACTGGGGCACACATCTGCATGAACTTTGCTCTGTTTTCTAAGATAAGATAAGATAAGATAAGATATTCCTTTATTAGTCCCTCAGTGGGGAAATTACAGGATCACAGTAGTATAGCTCACTGATAAACGAATAATAAAATAGAAACAAGTAATATAATAAGCATTAAAAAAGAAAACATCAGTAGAATATAATAAGCATTAAAAACAGTAGAATATATGTACAGACTGAATAAAAAGTATATATATATATATAAACAAAGTATATAAACAAAAAAAACAACAAAAAAAGAATTAACACAAGTTTTGATGACATACACGTTGGACCAAACTATGGAAAAAAACATGAAGTAAGTACATTATTGTTACGTATGAAACTATGTTGTTGACAATAGTCTTCTCAGCTGGGAAGTTTTATAATAACTCAATTCATGAACAATTCATACATAATTCATACTCATGTACACCAGGGGTCAACATATAGCTACTTATGTCATTTGCCATAATTGCAAGAATGCAGAGATCACTGCAGACAAATGAGTAAAAGCCTGAATAAGGCATCCAGAATAAGGGATTACATGAACGGCATACTTTTTTTAAATGTAAGGCTTTGCATCTTTTTATTGCGTAAAACTTCATCTATTCATAAACAATGGATTATTATCGGCCATAGAGTTTATCGCCGAAGTAGTTTAATGTTAAAAGAAATACCACCCAGAATTTTGTTCCGAATTTTGGTCAATTTAAAACCATAGATTAGAGGATTTATTATGGGAGGGAGGACAAGATATTCTATTGCCACAAAATGTTGAAGTGATTGAGGCAAATTGTTTGAACCAAACCGCATATTGAAGAAATCAAACACTAACGTCACAAGAAGAGTGAGCAAAGAGGTTAAATGTGGCACACATGTCTGCATGAACTTTGCTCTGCTTTCTAAAGAATTGACACACGTTTTGATGACATACATGTAGGACCAAACTATGAATAAACCATGAAGTACATAAATCATGATTGTCATGTATGCAACTATGCTGTTAACATATGTCTCGGCTGGAAAACAAGCAAGTTTCACAATAACCCAGTTCATACAAAAAAGTCTTTCAATATATGGGCTGCATAGCTTCAATCTAGATGTTATAATTATATTTATACTTACAATACAAAAGGGTGTCAACCAGGAGAAACAGACTAACAGTAACACTCTCTGCTTTGACATAATAGAGTGGTACTCCAGGGGTCGACAGATAGCCACATATCTGTCATACGCCATGACTGAGAGAATAGAAAGATCACAGCAGATAAATGATAATATCACAAAAGACTGAACAAGGCATCCGTAATATGAGATTCCATGAACGGGAGACAGCAGATCCCAGAGCATCTTGGGGTAGAAACCTGTTGTCCCATAAAGTCCATTCATGCAGAAAGTGCACAAGAGAATATACATTGGTTCATGCATGTTCTTATCCAAGATGATGGTCACAATAAGAGCAACATTTCCCAGCACAATGAAACAGTAACACAGTAAAGTGAGAGAGAAGAGAACAAATCTGTAGTTATTGGTTTCATTTAAACCTGAAAGGAAGAAAAACCTTACATGAGTAGAGTTATGCATCATGGTTAGAAAGATGCTCGTATCCCCTGTGTTATGCACGTCCGTAACACAGTGTTTACTCCCTCGCCTTACAGTCAATAATATCGTCTCTTACTACAGCCACACATGAGCTTTGGGATTTCAAACCAGCCAATCAATGTTCGGAAAAGTGTCCTCCTTGTTTCAGCATGTTGCAAACTACTTTTTGAGAATGCAGAAAACCTGAAGGGTCTTTGCAAATGGAAATAATTTGTCATTTAATTATTTATGATAAACATATTTTCATGAAGTCGCCATGGGAGGTTCCTCAGGTTTTGAAATTCATCTGAAAACAGCCATTTTGATAAGCAGTCAGGAGATAGAACACCTGCTGTAACAGGTGCATGTTACTGCTGGTGGTACCCCCTCGCACAGAGACACTGTAGACGTGAACTGATACGCATAACTTGCGACCTCAACCCTGAGAACGAGTTTATATTTTTGTCACGTTTCACTCGATTCAAAGATTTCGTCTTTCCTCAATCCATTTGCACCTCACCTTGTAATCTCACTACAGCAGAACCTTTGCTAGCTGTTTAAGCAAACTAGCTCCTGCATGGTCACTTACAACCGTCCAATTAGGAAACATACTAAGTTATATCTTTGAATTTTTGCAGCTTGAACTTCCCTGATTTGCGAGCCTTGTGGCGCCCCATCCCATTTGTCCCCCATACGCAAGCTTCCCTCAGGGCCTTTTATCTCAGCTCATCCGTATACCACAGGCGGCATCTAGTCCCCCACCATCCATTCCATTATCCGAATCGCTTATCCAATTTAGGGTCGCGGGGCGCTATCGCTGATCCCAGCTTGACATTGGGTGAATGCGGTGTTGACCCTGGACATGTCACCAGTGCATCTCAGTGCACATATACAGACCGACAACAATTAACGCTCACATTCACACCTACGGGCAATTTAAAGTGCAATTAACCTTAACCTGCATGTCTTTGGACTGTGGGAGGAAGCTGGAGAACCCGGAGGAAACCCACCATAGAGAGAACATGCAAATTCCACAAAGGACCATCCAGACCGAAATCTGAACCCGGGGTCCTCTGGCTGTGAGGCGACAGTGCTAGCCACTACACTATTGTGCAGCCCTCCTCTACTATCCATCACCCCGAAATCAACCACCACCTAGCCAACAATCACCCCGAAATAAGCCACCACCTAGCCAACAACCTTCAACCCTCTCCTCAAAGGTGTGTATAGGAGAGATACCGGTCTTCTACCAAGGCACATTGATGGTTTGCAATAACTTAGACGTCCATTCCACCATACCGGCTCCTTCTGTGAAGAGGCCCACAGAAAACCAACCTGTCCACACAATCCAACCGAGCACAGCCCGTAGAAGTGGTGCGGTAAGGATCCAGAAGCAGAACGACAGACACTGGGAATCGTTGAGCAAAGCTTTATTCCAGACAGAGATTACAACAGGCAAACCGTCTTGGATCTGTGCATTTGGAGAAACCTACTTGGTGCATCGCTAGGCCGTCAGGGGAAAAGGAGAAACCAGAGGAAACTGAGGCTTTTCTCGTGGTCGGGGACAGAAGGCTTTCGCGGTTTACCGGGTCAGCAACAGGAAACCAGTCGAAGGGTAAAAGCAGGAAAGTCTGGCATAATGCGGAGAACAATCTGGCAGTGAGTGTGTGTCTTCTTTTTTCATTGGCAGTTGAAAAACAACTTGTTGGTGCATTACTGCCACCAACTGGTATGGAGTGTGAATCAGGACATTTTAGTGAGTGTGTGTGTGTGTGAGATTTGGGTTTAAATCAGTGGTCTCAAACTCAATTTACTTGGGGCCCGCTGGAGGTAGAGTCTGGGTGAGGCTGGGCCGCATTAAGTGTTAAAAATAAGTGATCCAATCTTCTCAATCTTTATTAATAACCATTCAGAACATGAACGGTTCTTCAGAACATGAGCGGTTCCGGTTCTTCAGAACAAGAACGGTTCTCCAGCAATTCTCAAAAAAATAGTCTAAGTTTGTCAGCTTTTCCACTTAGAGTTGCTCTGCAAGTCCATGAGCTCCATGTGAAGCCCAGAATCGCAAGGTACCTGGTTCGATCCTAAGGATGGGTCAAATGCAGGGAGGAATTTACCAGAGTGATCAATAAGGAATATATTATTATTTTTAGTGCCTTGCATGCTGGAAAATAGCAAAGGTTTGTCTGAGAGGGCTTTTCATAACACATGTTGTGTGGAAAATGCTCTGAAGTTGTCATAGTAGCACTGACAAGCTGCCCTGACCTTGAAGCTTCTTGTTGAGTACATTCAGCTCCTTTGTGACGTCCATGAGCCATCTGGGATCACATCTGGGGGGGGGGGGGGGGGGCAGTTGGGCGACGCGGTTTAAATAGCACTCAACAATGAGAAGAAAATGTTTTGAGTAGAATATTGTAAAAAACAAAGCTTTATTTCAAGAAAACACCGTGCTCAACTCCGTCCAATAACAACTATCAACACACTGTGACTTTGGGCATGAGAGGTTCAGAGCAGCTTTAAGGAACATTGGGTTGGGTTTTAGAGGTTTGCAAAATAAAAGAGTTTCACCCTCACATGAAAGAGGTTCAGAGCAGATGGAACAGATGTGGAACGGGCATGGAAAAAGTCGTCCTCTCTTTAAAGTTGGCAAACTTCTCCATAACTCTCTGGTTAAAGTCAATCATGTCTGTAACCAGCCTCCATTATTCTGGAGGGAATGTGTCTGTTTTTCAGAACTTCTTCGTTGTGTTTTCGATGCCAGTTCGGTCTCCTTCTGCTGCTCTGCTCTGCAAACAGGGTTAGCTTCATGCCGTTAGCGAGTTAGCTCCATGCTCTTAGCTAGATAACTGCGGCAAGATTCGTGCTTTACACTTGTCTGAAGCTCTTTAGATCCCTCACCCCGTTGTAGTCCAGAGAGTTTCAGTCCCAGGACTTTGGAACAACAGACAGGGGAAACTAAACAGCATTACTCACTGAGCTCCAGCTAACCAGCTCCGTTAGCAACCTGCTCCTGTAGCTCCGTGGAGCTCTCTGGGCTGAGGGAATGATACCGGTCTCTGATCTGCCGAATAGTCCAGTCACGTGAAATAAGAAACAATGTCATTGGCCAGGGCACACATTTTTGTGCCTCAAGATTCACGTTTCATCCGCCAAGACCGCCAATGAGAAGCCGTCCTTGCCGAAACGACCGTGAAATGTTTGCTCGCTGCCGCACACACACGTTTGGCCGGAGCCCCGAAAATGGGGAGGGGCTTCTCTCCGTGATGATGAGTGGCGATATATTCTTTATGTCACATTTAACTTAAGTGGTTGTTGACAGGCTGACGGTCTCCCACACACATTTAGCGCGTCAACACAGTATATTTACTGTTTAAATGATTTGGTATATAATGTTTTTTGACAGGATATATATATTTTTTTTCATCTTCTTTTTTTTTTCATCTCAAAATTGTAAGAGGGGCGGCACCCTAGCGCCCTCTATGGACGCACCGCCACTGGTCACAACATATTGGCCTGCGAGTTTGAGACCCCTGGTTTAAATACTAAAGGGATAAGGTGCAGCAGAGCTGGGGGACCGGGCACCGGAGAGGGGTGCTCTGGGTGACCAGGGTCTGGAGCCGGCCGGGGCGGCGACGGGACACGGGGTACTGGGCCCGGCCGGGACGGCAACGGTACACGGTACAAGCTTGCATGCGGATTGCAATCACAGCGGGAGTCCTCTACAGTCAACACACGTTGAAACCCAAAAAACGACGTGCAGCTCTCCAAGCACCCACATGTCGTGACGTCATCCTGACCTATTATCACCGACAGCAGAGGTTCTCAAACTTTTACTATCGCGCCCCACTTTGGGGGAAGAAAGATGTTCGTGCCCCAACACTATTTTAACCACATGGTCCATACTGAATTTGTATTAATTTTATTATTTGTTTAAAAAAAAAAAAATTTACATTTATATTTTATTAGTGATCAGAATCTCACATACACATATTGACATTTTTCAGATTCTTTGTATAAAGAGAAGTAAAAAACAAAAAAATAAACACATATGCAAATAAAGAAACAAAAACAATACCATAGTAACAAAACTATAAATAAATAAGGCAGGGAGAAATCATTTTCTATAGAGTAAAGAAATACAGTCAGGCCATTTATCTGTGACATAGTTGCACCACTTTTGCCAGTGCTTAAGAAATGTTTCCATTCTTTGGTTAACATGGGCTGTAATCTGCTCCATTCTGTAGATCAGGCCTATTCAACTAGCGGCCCGCGGGCCGGATACGGCCCGTTTGAGTTTAACTATGGCCCGCAAGACTGCCTGCAAATCAGTATAGCTTGGTAAGAAAAAATAAAACTGACGGACACGCCTCTTTTATACATTGAGACATCTAACCCAGAGCCATTGAGTTTCACTGTTGCCTCAACCAAACCTGTATGGTTACATCTTTATGTTACGCACCCGTGTTGGTTGCCGTTGTTACACCCCTACTGGTTTTCAGACCTACTGGTTTCCCTGCGCGTGCGTTGTGTTCTCTTCACATCTGCAGCGGGGCTCTGTCTCGCTCACCAGATTCGTCACACATTCACAAACATATTGCTGGAGATCTTCAAGCCACCGTTCATATCCATTTGGGCGATTACGATTGTATAAGTGAGCAGTGCATCACAGCCACGTATGAAGAAATACATTTTCGAAAAAATAAAAATAAAAAGATCGCCCGACCTGGTTTCGATCCCTTTCACGCAAAAGGAGTCTGCACTAAAAGACGCGCAGTCGGTGCGCTGCACCACCAGATATTAGTTTTATCCCAAGTCATTTATATATTGGCGGCTGTAGCTCAGTGGGGTAAGAGGGCCGTCCTTCAACCGCAAGGTTGTGTGTTCGATCCCCGCTCTCCCCATTAGTTGCAAGTTGAAGTGTCCTTGAGCAAGGCACTGAACCCCCAGTTGCTTCCCGGGCGCTTCACCGCAGCCCACTGCTCCTTAATAACTGAGGATGGGTTAAATGCAGAGAACTAATTTCCCCTTGGGGTTTAGTAAAAGTGTATATTATTATATTGATCCATTAAGTCACATTTCTTATGTTTTCATGGGAACAGTTTGGTTGAAGGGATCTGAAACAACTGGTTACCTTGAGCGGATATTTACACTTTGAAACATGTTTATAGTGATGCTTGTTCGCAACACTTTTGCCACACAATACCGACGCATTTTCGTGTGTGACTGTTTACCTGTGGAAATATACATAACTGTTTTTAATTTTTAGCCATTATTTGATCAATATTCTGTGCGGCCCTCACACCCCCCGTGATTTTCTTATTTGGCCCACTTGCTACTGAAGTTGAATAGCCCTGCTGTAGATCTCTGTTACAATGTCTCTCCATGATGTAATTGGAGGACATTCTGGTAATAACCATTTTCTGGTGATAGACTTTTTACTGGCCACCAGCATTGCATCATAATTTGTATTTATATAACAACTTTGTGTTACTCCATCTGTACTTCTTCAAATAATAGAATAAAGAAAATTGCAATCACTTTTAATAAAACCAGATTGCTCCATTGAACAAAAATAATGTTTGGCAAATAGTTTATTGTGGCTGCAATTAACACGTTTTGCACTGGATATATTTTCAAGATAATAACAATAAGTGCAACCTGTGAACAAAACAATTTACAATATTTGGCAATAATAGAGTTTTACACTCACTATCTTTTCAAAAAAATAACGTGAAAAAAATAAATGAGCGCAGATATGTGTGAGCCATCAAGTTGTATCAGTATTACTTCAAATTCACTCAGATTAACAAAGGAATCAATAT